>NW_008597130.1:41007-61074 GCF_000691845.1 Merops nubicus | reverse complement strand
GTTTTCATCCCTTGGTTCGTGACAAAGGTTTTCTGAATATTCCTAATATTTACCCTCTTGAAAACATCCTAGCATTCCCATATTTAGTCTTTCTGCCATGTGCATGGTCAATGAACAGTTCTGCAGCATATGTGTGTCTGATCTTAGACATACTAGGCAATTCTTTGCATATGCAGAAATTCAACAACTCTAACTAAAACAGAATTTGAAGACATCAGAAAGGGGATACAGAGTTTACCAAAGTGAGCAAGCAAACAATGTTGGCTAGTGCAGGCATTTATGAGCTACACAAGCAAGAATGATACTTCAGAATCTAAGAAACAAACATGAACTGATAGGACCGCTTCTTCATGTAAATTTGGGACGATTAGGAACAGCGACAAACTCTTGGCCAGGAAAGGTTCAATCTAGAGTACAACTGAACTTCTCAGAAGCAGAAAGTAAGTTAACTTTAGCAGTGGAAAAAAGAGTGGTGAACATCACCAGAAGATTGCAAGTCTAACTTGTTCCAGGTAGACACCAGTCACTGGTGAATCAGTTTCAGGTCATAAAATACACAGAGAAAAGGGCTGTCACTAAATATGCAAGGCCACTACTTGTATTTTTGTGTACAAAGTCAGAAGGAAATAGCTTCCTGAAGAGTGGTGTAGTCAGAGGTACAACCCATATCCTAATGAGAATTTTTTTTCCCTATGACTATATAAAAAGTAAAGTTGTTAATTTTCTTCAGTTATGTAATCACCTGTCTCAAGTATGAACATTTCACTGAACATCTGTGTGTTACACACACAAAGGTGGTGTATAACAAAATTTACATCGCTAGGAATGTAGCTAATTTTCAAAAAATGCAAACGATCTTCTTTCTTGACTAAGCCTTCCACATTTCTGGAACTGCAGTATCAAGTGTAATTTTATCCTTCACTTCCCTTATTTTTGGGCCCATAAAAGAAACATTTGACCAGTACCACAAAAAAATCAGATAACATCTGAGAAAATGCAGAGATTAAATTCAGTATACTCTTAGTTTCCTGAAAAGATATGAAAACCTATTGTGGGTCAGACTGATGCTAGCAAAGTTAATGTTTCTACTCTTATTGCTATGTACAGTGTACTGAATTATTTTTGTGAGTATTAGCAGCAGAGGGAACACATTAAAATTAGAAAATTCTTGCCAATTTAAAACATCTAGGTAAAAAGGTAGTTATGAAAACCCACAAGGACTCTGCTCAGATCAGAGAGGCCCTACAAGATCTTAACAGTATGTCTAAGTATTGAATTGTCTGCTTTTTCTATTGTGTTGGCTAGAATATTGCAATTAAGTGCCATCTAAACAAATTATATGGACAGTTGTGGAGAGAGGAGTTCTGTTTGGGCATCTATAATCTTCTAATAAATAATAAGTGTACCCATTTTATTGAATGCAAGCACCAGAAAAGGAAGCAGTGTAAACACCTCACAACAAGGAGGAAAAGAGCAATACATTTTGCAGACATTCTTTCACAACATCACTGGGGAGAATAGAGTGCCTGTATAGCATGATTTAGGGGTACAGGGAATGTCACAGGTCTTCCTGATTTGTCACTGGTATCCATTTGAAATACAGAAGGATGCTGGCCACATGTGTCTGTCATAGTAGAGGCAGTAAATGGTCTCCAAAAAGTGGTGACATAATGGTGTTTGCTAATTCTAGTTCGTAATGGTCTGCAGTACTACTATCTAATGCTTAAGAGTTAGTGTTTTGGTACCTGTCATCCTTCCCTCTCAGGTCTCAAAATATTTCTCCATAAACAACCTGTGGCCAGTACAGGCCTTCTGAGTCTTCATGAGTCCTCCAGTAAATAAGGAGGTTTTCTAATAGAGAAAACATAGATTTTCAGATAATTGTGGAAAGCAAACAAGTCAATCTTAAACCTCTGAAAGTCTTTTCTGAGAAATTATATGAAGAATAGAGAATGTGTTTCAGTGAATGTTCCTCAGGAACCGCATAACATCACAGTGAGCCCACAGGAAAGCCAAATCTGCAGAGAAAACGAAACCTTCTCAAGGGGTCTCAGGTTATCAGGGTGAGACCAGAATAGTGGACGTCACTGAATAACTCTAGACATATTGATTATGGCTAACGTATTGTTCTGGAGACTGAAATGGTCAGGCAGAGGCTACAAGCAGCTAACGGCATGAGAGCCTCACTGCCGCTTGGTTGTTTGCATGAAGGCTCGCAAGACCTAAGGGAAGGATACAGGAAGTTATTTCATCAGTATGGAAGAAATAAAACCTTTATTCCTAGAAATCTTAGGAAAGGGATTTCAGCTGTTCCTGGAAAAAAGCCTTCTTTAACATGAAACATAAAAAGGATATCTCTGTACAGATCAACACAGATGTCTCACAAGGAAAGACGAACTGTCCTTGGCACATAACACTGCAAGACGAAAGAAAGCAGAAGTCACGAATCAAGTGCTATTACAATTGCTATTGTAGTTGCTCCTCTACCCTTGTGAAAGAAACTGTGCAGGTGTGAGACATTTGAAACTGGCAAAGTTTGATTTCCAAATGTGACTTCAGCCTTCTGCAAATTTTACATTTCCTGTGTACTAGAGGTTTATCAGAATTTATTCTTAAAAGCCGGGACTTGGACTGAATTCCCACTGCTGTTTGTGCAGTATGATTTGATGGAGGCTTTTTAATTTTAGTTACATATCTAGATCCGTAGATTTTGATTTGTCGCCATGATCTGCATTTTTTAACGTTGCTTTATGACAGCTGAATTTCTACCTCTAATATTAAGACATAGTAGATAACTAATGACTCTAATATTCTCAGTTTTATTGCTAGGTCTTTAATTTTTTTTTTTTTTTTTAAAGTTTATCCTCATATCTTTTTACCACGTAATGATATTTTTTGAAGACTGTCTCAAATCTTTTTTTGATTGGAAAAATAATCACATATATTATCTCAACCTTAACTTTTTCCTTTATTGGGCCTTTTTCTGGCTTCCCTATATCTGATCCTGCTAAATTTCAGAGCACTACAAGTGCCCAACAGAACCTGGATTGCATCCCATGTACCCCTTCTCCTTGATCTCTGGTGAAGTTATCTTCCTGTGGCACATGAGTGTAATTACAGCTACTTCCAAGAGAAAACATGTTCCTCCTTTAACATGTACAAATATATTTATAGTTCTATACATAACTTGATGCACATACACAAACACCCTTGTTCATCTCTTCTTTCAGAGAAGGAGGTAGGAGGAGTTACTGGGGAGTTAACAGATTCTCTCCTGATCTCCTCTACCTTCTGGTAGGCCTGCCAGAGATCTTTAACTTGCTACTACATCTCGTGCTGTTTTAGGCCCTTGACTACCGTCTCTGCAATGCCATTGACCAGAATATCCCTCTTTTCATTTCTGCCCTGTAGAAACATCTGCACAGCCCCTTAAACAATGCAAGGAGTAGTGTTTCATTCAGGTGTCAGGCAGTAGGATTAAACTACTTCAAATCTGCACAGGGGTGCATGCAAGCCTGAAGAGACAAACTGACAATTTTTTGTAGAGTAGAGAGGGGAATAGGAATTAGTGCTTGTATCATAATGCTTTCAGTGCAGGCTACTATAGATTTCACTACCAAAAGAAAAGTATTTGATATTTGGCACCAACTGTGCATTCAAAATACAAAAGGCAGCAGGCGTTCTCTTGATGAGTTTAAGCGTTCAGGGACACATTCTCTCTCCTTTTGTACTTGCTCTGATTAGTCCTTTACTCCCTTTGTAGTCCTGCTGTAACTGGGAGGGCAGAATGTGAACTATACATTAGTCACATGGATGGCAGAATGCAGTCTGCAATACACCACAAAAAAATACAGTACTCAAAAAGAAAACAAAATTACTTGTATGGCAGTGAAGAAAATTGACACTACATAATTAAATGGCAAGATACAGGTTAAAAAAAAAAAAGAAAAAAGGGCTGAGATTAGATTATTATATTTATCATTTATTTGCACTGCATTATTTTACTGCACCTCTCTGATATATGTTTTATTTGTGGTAAAATGATTGGATAACTAATTTAGATTTTATCACTAAATAATCATCTTGAATACCTCTTTCCTGTCTTCAGTGTTATAAACAGTTTCCAAAGCTCTTCTCCTCCACTCTTCCCAGTGTATTTTCAGTGCTAAATGTTTGTTTTAAGCACTCAGAGCTATGTGGTCTGTCTCCTGCACTATGGGATTTAATGTGGTTTAGCTTCTACGAAGAAAGAATTCTCCAGAATTATTCAAGCCCAAAGGCCACTTGCCTGAGCCTTCCCCAAATCTGTTATGACGTCATTAGATCTAAATGTAAGTGTATGACAAGAATGTGAATATTCAGGTCATGAGGTGAGTTCAAATAATTTTTAAAGCTCACTCCAAAGCTTTAAGAGCAATCCTATTTCAAAGATTTAAAAGTGTGTGTAAAACTAGGTTACTCTTACAGTGACTAAAGCTATGAAATACTGCTGTCTTTTTAAAGCACCACAGGGGACGAATGCCAGCAAGGCATCCCGAGAAATGGTAAATTCTTAATGTGAAGAATTGGAAACACATAATTTCCAGAGGTTGGGGGGAATGATATAAAAGATTGAACAGCCTTAAAGGACACAGCTGCAAAGCCAGCTACTGCATATCCTTGAGATGTTCGTACAAGGACTCTGTGATGTACAATGCCAAAGGAAGAGAGATCTGTGGAGTCTGTTGAGACAAGGTACCTCTGTCAACGTTAATAAGAAGCAAGGTTATCTCACTGCTATGTTTGGGTCAGAAAAACACTGAAGTTTCTCAGAAGACACATGGCTAAAGATATAATGAACTAACTGAAAAGCTACACTTTCCCATAATCTTTCCTGAGTATAAGAAGATTAATGAAAGAATGATAAATGGACTATTCATCTAAAGGAAGTGAGGAATCTTTTACTTCTTTTTCCCTTCTCTGTTTTTCTTGCTTAGAATTCAGACACTATTTTAGGAGACTGTAGAGCTTTCTTGATCTCACTGAGAATGTCATTTTTATGGATATGTGCAGTGTGCAGGCACTTTAAGATAATATACTTTTAAAAGATCAAAGTAAAGAGCAAATAACTCATCCCAAAACCCACATGGCTATGGGGATGAACTAAAATTTGCTCAGGACTGAGGACTCTGTTTGGGTCAGACATGTTTAACTCAACTCTCCATAAAAAGTACATACTGATGGTCTCATATGTTTTATTTGTTTGTTTGGTTTGTGTTTTTTTGTTTGATTGTTTGGTTTGGTTTGGTTTTTTTGTTTTTGTTTTTGTCTGAGCCATAGAGATAGCAGATAGCAGCATGGGACACAGAACAGCAGTAGATTGATAATCCAACCACCAATACAGCAATGCCAATATTAAAGAATCCCCTTCCCCTCACAAAACATAGTGAAGAAACCTCACAAGCCAGCATGCGTGTTGCAGAGAAAGTCCCCTCTGCAGCCACAATCCAAGTTTTTTAACTTACCATCTGTGTTGGTTTTAACTGGGACAGAGCTCATTTTCCTCACAGTAGCTGGTAAGGCACTATATTTTGGATTTGTGATGGAAATGGTGTTGATAGTACAGGTGTGTTTTGGTTACTGCTGACTAGCTGTTGCACAGGGTAAGGGCCTCTCTGGCATCTCACTCCACCCCACCAGCAACTAGGCTGGGCATACACAAGAGGCTGGGAGGTGACACATTTGGGATAGCTGATCCCAACTGACCAAAGGGATATTGCAGACCATATGATGTCATGTTCAGCATATAAAGCTAAGGGAAAGAAGGAGGAAGGGGGAGATGTCGTGATGGTGTTTGTCCTCTAAAATAACTGTTATGTGTGACAGAGCCTAGCTTTCCTGGAGATGATTGAACACCTGCCTGCTGATAGGAAGTTGTGAATGAATTCCTTGTTTTGCTTTGCTTATGTGCACAGATTTTGCTTTACCTGTTAAACTGGTTTTATCTCAACCCAAAAGCAAGTTTTGTCACTTTTACCCTTCCAATTCTCTTCCCTAGCCAACTGTGTGGGAGACGAGTGAGTGGCTGGGTGGGGATTAGTTGTTGTCTAGAGTTAAACCATGATGTTAACCTAGCCAAAGCTCATGATGGATAGAAAAAGTATATCCCCTGCTCTCTCTTCTATCTTCCCTCCTGGTGTTTCTTCATCTCTCATCTTCCCAGTCAGCCAATGTCAGAAATGTTCTGTTGCATTAGTCAGATCCAGTTTAGCTTTTACGTTAGTTTTTTTTTTTTTCTCTTTTGTCCCTGAAGGACAGAAATTTCCTATTTTGCTTTGGCGGTGTAACCTGATGGTTTCACTTCACCTCCTACCTTACCTATTTGACTTAATACAAGCCAAGACACAGATGATGGTTTTTGAGTGGAATCTAAATTAGAGATGACATTTGACCATTCCTTCATTTCTGCCACTGGAACTAGTCTTATCCTGAAAAGCTCATGAGCACTCTATAAGACTTCTGCACCACAGAGGACATCTATAAAGGAGAACAAAGTTGTAATCTTAGGAAGTGTTAATATACTCCTTGCTAGTTGCATCTGGCTAGTACAGTGAGTTATTTAGCAATGATGATATGAGTTTCAACATTCAGTGGCAGCTCAAGAATGTAGACAATGTTTCTGGAACATTTACAAGTAGATATTTCTGTATGCTAACTACTGTTTTCAGTACAGTAAGGGTTATCATAAAATTAATCTGGCCCCTCCTGAGTGTCTTCAATCTCCTAAAATTTCAAAAGAAGCAGTATAATTCCTTGTCTTTTAAAGTGGGGAGAAATGCAAAGAAAGTTTTCATGTAAACATTTTATGTATCCAATATAACAACATTCCTTCCTTAGCAGTCTCTTCCATAATAATTTGTCCTTTATTCTTGTTTTCCAGGTCAGTTTGACCTAGCAGATTGTTCCTCGTCACATTCTCCTTCCTATCACACTCCACATTGCCAGTACCCATTTTCTACACATCAGCAGAACTATATCTAGAACTTTGATATACCTGGGAAAAACAAGATTAACCATCCACCTTCTTAATTGCCTAGATTAACCATCCACCTCCTTAATTGCCTAACAGCGATATTGTATCACCTTCTGCCTGATAATTCAAACAATTCCTAATCCTTGTTTACACAGTTAGTCAGGAAACTCCTGAACTCTTCCCCTTCCCAAAGCCCTACTTCTATTCTTGCATTTTCCAATAAATACTATTTACCCTGCTAAAGTTGTAGCCTACCTCAGACTGTAGATTTTACCGCATAAGCAGGGCAAAGAGATCCTTTTTCTGTTCCTCACAGAAATTTTTGTGGTTCTAAAAAACATCATGTGCCCCTCTCTATGTTGTTTTTTTTTTTTTTTTTGGCTATGCAGTCCCAGTTTGGTCCCTGATATCAGATGATGATTTCTAGGTATCTAATCATTCCTGTAACTTCCTTTTAAAGTGACTTCATTTTATCCAGATCTTTCTTTAATTGAAGGACCCAAATTCAATATAGCCTTTTATCCTTGAGGCCCTTGAATCTCTATTTAAGTGGAGCAAAATAGAAATATAACCTTAAGTGCCTCATTGCCTTTCTGTATGGTATTTGGATTCACCACAGCAGTATGACACTTTTAACTCATATGTATTATCTTGTGGTTCATTACAAGCCCTGACCCTTTTCTCTATAACAGCCAGCTGCTCCTCATTCTTTATTTATGCAGGTGACTCAGTTTGCCCAATGTAAAGTACCATGCACATCTCCCTATTCCACTTCAGCTCATCTTCCCCAGGCTGTCAACATCATTTGCAGTTTTGTTCTTATTGTCCAGTGCATCTATCTTACTTCCCTTTCAACTTGCTATAGGCCTTGAGTGTGGTGATCATTAATGAATGTCAAACAGTATAGGGCAGCTCCATACATCACTTTATTTTGATTGGGAAGACAAAAAATATCTTCTGCGTAGAATTTTCAGACACTTTTCCACATATATTGTCACAGATCTTTGCAGATCATGCTTTCTTTAGCTTTGAGGATGTCAGGATTGACAGGGTCATAAGACTTCCCAAAGTAAAGACACTTCTCTCTCAGTGCTTCTTCTCTCGCATGCTGTAGAAAAGAAGTTAGGTTGGTTTGACACAACTGTTTCCTAAAAGTTCAGTCTGAAACTATTTTCTCTACCTCAAATTCCAAGTGTTTACAATGGTTGGGACGGCTTTGGCCTAACATCATTCTAAAATTTTTGATTACCCAATACAGACATAATGCAGTGGCTCCTTCAATTTTTGGATAGGCATCTTAGTATCTCTGACAATCCCCACACTCACCTCACTTCCTATAATTGGATTCAGACCTTGGATACTCAATGTGTATTTAATAAGAGAGAGATTATTGGCAACATTGAGTTGAATTATTATGGGGAACAAAATAAACAAGTCACATTATGATTCTGACTTGTCAGTAATTTTAGAAAATGGCAGGGGGAAAAAAAAAAATCTTTCTATCCATATTCCCTAATGATTTATAATCTTTTTGAATAAAAAAACTCAATTTCAGCTGTATAATTTATCCCTCTTTTTCTAAATTTGACCCAAATTCATTATTATTTTCCATGAAAAAAGGTATTTTTCAGAAAAATCTATCTTCAAGAAAAGAAAAAGTAGTAGCCAATTTTACTCTAGACTACATAGTCTCAGCACACATATAACACAATTCAGCATGAATACACAGTACATTCCAGGCCTATCAAGAGAACTTTGTTCATAATGTGATTTTTAATGTTTGTGAGAATAGGTTATTGGTTAAATAGATGTGGGAAGAGTGGAGTGAAGAGAGCTTTTGAAGTTATGAGATCATAGAAAATTTATTCTGATGGTCAAATCAAGGGACTTGAAAACTGGTGATTAAAAAAGGATTTTGCAGTTTCTCATGTCTAGTTAAATCAGGGTATTGCCCTTATACTGCAGCTCAAAAACCTGTAATATATCCAAGGTTACACCGCAACAGGGCAACATCCCTGTCTTCTAATGAATTTAGACCAAGACACCTCCTAAGATATAGAGACTAAAGCTGAAATAGTTTGTTGTCTGACAGGTCAAGGAAAAGCAAGTGATCTTTACCTAAAGGATCCACTTTGCTGAATGGGCACTCAGGATTCACTCTGCTAATATAAATTAAAAGTCATGTCAAAAGAAATATCCTTATTTTTGTCCACAGTTATGATTTATACTCAGAATAAAGCACCAGATACAACAGAAGAAAAATAAACTTTAAAAGGCAGAGTATTTAGAAACTGCAGCACTAAAAGATAACTAAAAGGTCCAAGTTAGTTAGCAAATAGGTACAAAGAAAGAAATCAGTTCTTTGGGTTTGACTCAGACAGGTGGCATTATTGTTTACTGTGGGCTATCACAGGCTCATGCATCTAAAAGCCTTTGCAGAGATCAGGCCTGAGCTATGTGTCCTAGCAGAAGCAAAAATGCCCAGAGCAACGGGCAAGGATATTGTCACCTGCCTCTAGGATGTTTTGGTTTTGGCACTTTCCCTTCTGCCCATCAGAAACTACAGCTCTCCCCACCTAAAAGAGGTCCTTTCTCCCTAGAAAGCAGCAGTGGCAGACAAATTGCTTGACCTCTCACTCCAAGGTTTTCCTGTCCTCCCCCTGGAACTAGGGACATAATATGTATCATTCTGCATCTGCAGAAATGCTCATTAAAATTTGTGAGCCACTGTCCCTATGATTCTCCCATTTTACTAAAATTGAGGGAGGAAAGTAAACACTGTTCATAACTTTCCCAGAGCAATAAATCCATATGTAAATAAGCAAAGAAGACAAGTCTTCCTCAGTTTCCTTAGAGAATTTCCACACAGATTAAATGGATATAATTCTGTTTGCTTGCCCCAAATTAGAAGCAAAATATCCTCCTTTTGTCAGAAGTTCAGCATGCTAATACCTGTTCTTGTCATGCCTGTTATCCAGAAACGGAGATATTAAAAATAAATTTGTGTGTCAAAAGTGACAAGTGCTACAGAAGTTTGGTACTCAAATATAGCTACAAGTAAATAAATAAATGTGGAGATATGTATTTCCCTTTTATCAGTTCCACAGTTTGGATGTCAGCTATTTCATCCAAGTTAAAAACTCAGACTTGCAAGTTTGTTTAGGCTGACACATCATATATCCCTATCAACAGCATCATGGACACATAGGTAAGCCTGGGCTTGTATCCTCTCCAAAATCCACAGACAAAGCTCCTGCTTCTGTCATTGGGAGTTATACTTCTGCCTAGCTAGTAGGATTTTTTTTTAGACAAAGAATTCTGACTGCTAACCACAACTTCACTTGGCCACACTAACAGTAAAACAACAATAATAATAATGATAAAATTCAGCAATGCATAAAAACTTGTAGAACAGTAATAGTGGTTCTTTTGCCATTTTTATGAGGCACTAATCCAGTTGTCTCATAAGGAAGCAGATTATGGTCTCATAAAACAGCACAATGAAGCTATGGTATAATGACTTCAGTAGGTACTGCAGCAGCTTTACTACATCTCCTCTCTTAACAAATTGTATGACGTAGGATGATAAGTATAAATATAAAATCAATCTGAATTTTATTTGATTGTGATTCCACCTTGTCAGGACAGAAAGATATCAAAAGAGAGCATGAAGTAGCAAAGACAAATGCAAAAACCCAGCCTATAATAAAAGACAAGCTAAGACTTTCAGTTGCCTAAATGTAAAAGTATTTCAGCGGATGCCCAGAATGCTAAAGGTACTTACACAATTTATACAAAGTAACAGCTTTAAAAGCAAGTCATAAGCTACACAATAGGGAAGAGTAAAAAGGCAGAATTAAGTAAATGGAAGTACCCTTTCAGAAGCTGTGATTTAAATTATATTAGTTTGTTTCATATCTCTGTATGGAAGAATATTAAAAATACACCTTTTGAATTGCTATATCATAGATTTTATGCCAGCCTAGGAAAAAAAGGTAGAATAAGAGTTTTTCTTGACTGTATATTCTTTTCTGCGTTGTTATATTGCAAAGGAGTAATTATACATATGTCATGTTGTATATTCATACAAAATTAATACTAACAGAATAAGACTCAGTATTCCAGCTATTCACAGTACAAAGACTGATAAACAATATACAATGCCTGTATATATTTACCGAGGGCCTGATCCAATGTTCAAAAAGTCCACTGGATGCCTTTTTGCATCAGCTACCAACATAATCTCATAGTATTGCCTTTGTTTTTAATGTAATTTTGAATTTAAAGATCAGACAAGTGATTGTATGGTATGTAGTGGTGTGAAATACAGGTGTGTGGTTGCAGTGCCTCGGTTCTAAACACCACTGCACTTCTAAATAAAACCTGAATTTCTCTGACTGTCTATGATAGAACTGTGAAAATTGAAGTTGCTCCCAAACTTTTTTAAACATCTCATTGAACTTACAGTTCTATTTCAGAGCCATTAAAAAGCAGTTAGGAAGGACTGTAACAGAACAGTTATTATTCTGCAGTGTCTCCATAGCATTGCAATTTTTGACAGTCTTATGATATGCAATCTGCAGGTATACAAATATCCTTGCAAAATCAGCCCTACCTGGTTCCAATTAAATGCTGCTTTGATTGTTAGATCCTCTTGCTCCTTCCAAAAATAATTTCCCTTAAACATCTTGCAAGGTTGTATGGCAGGCCCTTATGATCAGCCACAATCAAGTATATCCCTTCACCCTTCCACACTCCTAAATTACTATTTGTGTTCTAGGAATAAGACTCTCAGGTGTCAGAACAAATGACAGTACCTGCCCTGAAAAGTCTATAAACTGAAACCCTAAGTTTTGCAAACGTCTGCTATACCTTGTTCATGCACAGCCGTGCTCTCTGGAGATGGCCTCCCCCAAGCAGGTGGAAGCACTACAAGCTTAATCTTCCAATACTTTTTGTCCACACAGCTGCTAAAGATAGCTCCTATAGAAGTAGGTAGGCACTGCTGTGCTAAGCATTCCAGGTGTTTCACATGGTCTGCAGGCTCTCATGAATGCTGTCTACCTGGATAGATAGATAGATAAATATACATAGTCAACACTTCATTTGTTTCCCTCTTCCATGACTTTATCTCAACAAGCTTCATGAGTTGACCGCTACCTTGTCTGCGTTTAGCTATGCTATTAACAACAGTTCACCATTTTCTCCTCACACTGCCTGATTTTGTCTTCAGCCACAGATTTTTTTTTTAATAGCAGCATGAAATTGGTTGAATGAATGAACCGAAACAGCAACCCAACAAGTTTTTTAGGTTAGAGATACTCAAAAGCCCTGCCTCCAGAACTGATGCTTACAGAGACAACTAAGATCTTTAGTTTTGGAGGGGCTGCATATGGCATTTCAAGCAGATTTTAGCACGGTTTTACTTACCAGCCTTACAAAGTATCTTCTTCAAGGTACTGTGAAACCTACAGTCATCTGTTACATGAATTTACCTCAAAGTTTTTTGTTACATAGCCCCCTCTGTTGCTGCTGGTTAGAGCTAAAATAATCATAAAAAATTATAGGTGACGCCAAAGAAGGAATCTTTCAGACATTTCAAGGGTGTTATCCTGAGCAGAGTAATTAATAGAATCATAGAATCCTTTAGGTTGGAAGGGACCTTCAAGATCATCAAATCCAACCATTAAGCCAACACTACTAAGTCCCCTGCTAAAACAGATCAGAATCTGTCAGGGTTGGAAGGGACCACAAGGATCATCCAGTTCCAACCCCTCTGCCATGAGCAGGGACGCCTCCCACTAGATCAGGCTGTCTAGAGCCTCATCCAGCTTGGCCTTAAAGACCCCCAGGGATGGGGCCTCAACCACCTCCCTGGGCAACCCATTCCAGGGTCGCACCACTGTCATGGTGAAGAACTTCTTCCTCAAGACCAGCCTGAATCTGCCCACTTCCAGCTTTGCCCCATTCCCTCTAGTCCTGTTGTTACATGATAACCTAAAAAGTCCCTCCCCAGCTTTCTCGTAGCCCCCCTAAGATACTGGAAGGCCACAATAAGGTCACCTCGGAGCCTTCTCTTCTCCAGACTGAACAGCCCCAACTCTCTCAGTCTGTCCTCGTAGGAGAGCTGCTCCAGCCCTCGGATCATTCTCGTGGCCCTTCTCTGGACACGCTCCAGCAGGTCCACGTCCCTCTTGTAATGGGGGCTCCAGAACTGGATGCAGTACTCCAGGTGGGGTCTCACCAGAGCAGAGTAGAGGGGGAGAATCACCTCCCTCGACCTGTTGGTTTATGCTCAAATAGCATTGTCCCTGGTGAAAACAGGAAAAACAAGAGTCCGTATCTGAAACTGGGCATGATAACACCGGTACATGCAGAAGACCTTGTGGAACAGGACAAAATGTGCTAGGAATGCAAGAGACAAAGATGTGGGATGTTAAAATGCACATATTCACCAGCATCAGAGATGTAAACAAAGAAATCTGTTAACAAACAGAAATAGAGTTTTTTATATATATATGTATATGAAAAAAAGAATACCATAAGGTCTTTTAATATTTGCTGCTGCATTGTCTCTGCTTCTTACTAATTCCTTACAGTTTCCATCTCTTTTATATAATCAAAAGTAAGGATACATGGCGTAACATTTTTGCTGTGGGTTACAACAACCAGGCAGATGTCTACTAGAAGAATAAACTGACACAGAAGCAAAGTTATCTTACTTTTATGTAAATTCCATCTTTGACCTCCATGCAGCTGCCAGCACATATTTTATTGTGTTCACTGGGTTTTCATTACACCCCTTGTCATTTCCTGAAAGGTATTTTAACTTCATTTAAATCTCCTTGTGCCTCAGAAATGTCAATAAATGTCATTGTTATCATCAGTTTTGTTCTGGGTTGGCTTTTCTGAGTTTTCTGTCTTTAGATTTGATTAAAATTGGGAAATAAATAGCGAATAACATATTGATTGCAGACTGGGAAAGGTTGCAGATAATTTATTATCTGGTGAGCATGATACCGAGTTTTTTTGTACCAGAATCTTCAGACTAACAAAATTCATTCTGACGGGAATGAGAAGTTTTTTACTATTCTTTAGTGCAGAGCAGTCTTGCAAGCCTTTGTTTGGACTTCTATAGACCATAAATCAAGTTAAGATCAATGTTAGTTACCCCATACAGTTAGTTTAGTAGAACTTAAAAAGCGAGGCTATTATTACTAAATCTAAAATCAAAATGCCTTGCTTAGAGCTGGGAAAAAAAAAAAAAAATCAACCAACTTTGTCTGTGAACACTAATCTAAACCATAATTAAGGGGGTCATGGCACATTTACTAAGAGCCCAGATGGTTGTATTGCTCTTGAGCTATTCTGTTTTTACTATGTAAAAACAGAAATAGAGAGCATGTAGGAAAAATAGCCCAGATTTGAAGGTAAGCAAAATGGCAAATAAAGTACAGAGTAATCCTTGTGCTTCCATTTCAAGCTGAACTGTGGCATTAGCCTGTGAACCTCAGTTCCCAACTGCACTGCCTCTGCATTCATATCCCTCCTTCCACCAGCAGGCTGCTAATGGCATTGCTGTTTAAAGAAACACTCTTATGTCACCTATGCTCCTTTTTAGGGACAAAGACTATAAAAGTAAATAGAAGATAAACATTACCAAAGTTATTCTGTTTCTTGTCCCATATTATTCAGACAGTGCCAATGACACAAACAACGGAACACTACTCATTGTCAGTTGCAATCAATGGGGAAAGGTAGTCTCTGGAGAGTTATGTAGCAAGAGAAACATATCTCATGTTTCATCTTCCAATATTTCTAGCCAAGTTAGAAAGGGATATTCAAGAATATCTAAGAGATTTCAGCAACACAAATTCCACTAAAACTAATGGGACTTTTGTTCCTGGTTGCTTCTCCCTTTCCTCATTAAGACATTCTGCTCACCAGACTTGTACCTGGATTACAAATGTCTGCAGTATTTCCCAAGGTACGATTAGATTTAGTTGCTTCCTTCACTGCACAAATATTAACACAATCTAGCAACACAGAAAGATTAAGTCCAGAAGCACCAGTTTCGTGCCCTGACCGCTAAGCTGCCCTCAAGCATTCCTACCTGTGGGAAGAATGCATCAACGTCTATAAGAATGAAACCTCACTGATATGGGCAATTTGGCTCATAAAAAATACAGAGCATAAGCACTAGAACTTCATTTCTGTGGAGTTCACACATATCTTGAACTACTAGAAATTAGTTTAAGACATCTACCTGAAAAGATAAGCACAGAAAAAACTTGGAATAAGGGATTTTTACATTAATATTATTCTCTGTTTCTACTGCAGATTCTCATTCTTTCCATCACTGTGCTTCAGGCAATGACAAACCTTTTCACCTTAAAAACAATCAATGGGATGTTTGAAATTATATGTGGGGAAGGGAGATGCATATATATAATTTTGTTTCTGATTTCCCATGGCACTCATATATCAATGATTCCATGACACCCTATCTATGCACTTGGCAGCATCTGTATTTTGAACTGCAATGTTGTACCACTTCAAAGCTAGAGTGGATTTGCTCCCTACACTTCCAATTCTCTGCTAATGCCTGCTGCTGACACGAAGGCAATGCCCAATCAACTGACTGAGCAAAGTGTTGACAGACCCCAGAGATGCTTCTCTGCTCCCAACTGTGATGAAAGGGCAGAAGGAGAAGAAACAGAGTCCATTAACAACTTGAGGGGGATGTCAAGGGATTAAATATTGTTCTGAGCTTCAGTATGAGATGTGGAATGAGTCAGAGCTTCTGCTGATCCACTGGTAAGAGAGGAGCCGGCTGCAGAGACAGATAGGGAAGCAAGGCTGCAGAGGAAAGGTGAGCAAATGGTGCTGCAGAGAGAGAGACAAAGCCTAAGTCAGCCAAAACCTTTAGGCACAAACTCTGTTGAGAATAAACATGCAGTTGAGTTGCCTCATACACCCCTTCTCCTGTGGCCTTTGAAGGGTGCATTTTGCACTCTTACAGTCCTTCTTGTGCTCAGCATCTGAGAAGGACTGATCAGGGCTACACAGCCTCCCTTGGTTATCCCTTTGCCCATTGCCAGTGAAAATACCCAGAGCATGGAGAGGCAGTAGCTGCCCCTCCAAAGAAAAATACAGTCAGCAGGAGAGGAGATCTGTACTGTTAAACTGTCTGCTTGGGTGAGAAACACAAAAGTCACAATTTAGTTCCTTATGACTACCTGAAGCTTGAAGTTCATGTCAGAAAAGTGAGCTGCAAAGCCCCTCATAGGGTAGGCTGTATTCTAAGGTTCAGATGTGGCAGTGAGCAGTACAGCTTTCCTTACACACTTTATTACCATCAAACATGTGGTTCTTAACCCTTCTTTGCCTTCCAGACCACTGTATCTTTTCACTGTTCATTTCACTGAATCACCTTCTTTTTTTAGATAAATTGTAGTTCTGAAAACCCTTATGCAACTCTGAACATTGCAAAGATGGCTGAAATGAATCCTACTCATTAATCAAGTAGAAAAAAATCATCATATCTGCACGTAGTGAATGTCACGGAGTGTATAACCACAGAATGTTTAATTACACTAAGGCTTATTGAGCCCCCCACCTCATCCCAGTACTGTGGCAATAATCAAACTAATCAGGAAGTTGGTGTTTATAAATCAATTAATACATCAATTACTGCACTGCTTAATGTGCTGCCTAGAGCAGCTATTATTTGCAGTACATGTCAGTTAATTGTTTCCTTCCTACCGTACTGACTCAGTGGGAATGTACTCGCAGAACGTGTCTCTTACATTCATTTTGCTGATACTGAGGAAGATGGTGGATCTTTGCATTTGTGGGTGGTGGGAAGCAATAATCAGTATGCCTCCTTGTTTCACTGCCTAGAGAAAAAAACTTGCTCTCTGATATCCTACCATAAGTAAAGGGTGAAATGCATTCCTTTGTGACATAAGACACATAATCAAGGAGGTTGCATTTCAGACATTTTCACACTCAGCCCCTTCTCCCCAGGCAGCAGTATCAAGACCTGCTCAGGGACTACAGAAGTCAGAGTACCAGACTAAAAATTAGTGCTGTAGGATGTATCTGATATATCAATAGGGACCCTACACCTTTCAAAAATTGTTAAATGAGTATTCTGTGAAGTACCTGTGAATGATTGCAACCTGTTTTCTCTCAACACAGCAGCACACCACAAATCTGAAATTAGCCTTAGAGGTGTAGTCACAGAAGAAAGTGATGTCACAGTATGGCAAAGGACCTTTGGACTCAGGTCCATCAGTCTCCTCTTTTATCCCTATTGCTTTTCCTGAGGTTCACATCCTTTAAATGTCAGTATATAAAGCACAGACTTACCAACCGAGATCAAGTTTGATTTGCACCTTGTAAAAGTCTGTCACTCATATAAGATGATGTCTTGCTGTCTCTCCTCCGATGCAAAGTACAGCAACCTTCAATTTTAAGCAAAATGGTAAAATGTTTTGCACAAGAGTTTTTCCATACCACCACACACTCGATTGTTCAGCATTTGTTAGTGCAGATGTCAGTAACAATTAAGTATAGCCTTGCATTAAAACAGCATAATGTGAATTATCCATTCGGGTTATAGCAGGGGTTTTTGGAGGGACAAGGTTAGGTTTGGGTTCCATTTTGGCCTTGAACTAGAATATTGTGAAAAAATACTTTTGCCCTTTGAGGGGCAGGGGGAGGGTGGTGGTTTTTTTGTTTGTCTGTTTTGCTTTGGTTTTTGTTATCTGTCCATATAGACACAGAAAAGAAACAGAAATGTATAAAAATGGATTTGATCTGCTTAAATCTCCATCTTGCTTTCATCTTTCCTTCTTTTGCCTTCCCCTCCTGAAATGCAAAGACACCATTTTAACTTTAATTATTGCTAAAAGAATGATAAATAAGAAATTTTTCTGCTATGAAAGGTTGTTATAAACTAGTGATCAAGTTCTAATTCTACTTAGCTACATAATTATTCTAGTTAAATTATATTACTTTGAGCATATGACATATCAATTCATGGGCTTTCTATACAATTAGAGTGCAATAAATCAAAGTCATTTGCTGCTATATTACATTGCAGACACTTGTGAGGGCTTGTTATCTCCAACCTGTCACAAAAAGTTTTGTACCTCTGTACATGCAAAAAAATAGAAGAGTATATGGAAGTAATTTGTCTAATTATAAATTCTGGAATGTCTGAATTTTCACATACATCTCAAAGAAGACTACGTCTTTATAGTTATCTCTTCGATAAAAAACAGCAAGTCCGAGACAAACATAAAACAGAGCAGCAACAAGATATAGGTGCTTAACATGCTTCACACAAAACCGAGACAGAAAAAAAAACTGAAAAAAAAGAAAGAAGACGAACAGCAAATGCAAAACAGATAGTGAAGTAAACCAAATCAGTCCAGAAAGTCTTCAATGTGGAGAAACTGCCTCCAGCTATCATCAGGTAAGCTGTTAACTGTGAACAACATCTTTATCATGTAAGGCACTGAAGAAAAGAAATGCATACCACAATGAAATAAAAAACACAAATTCGAAAAAAGAAATTCTGGATCTGTGAAACTGGTGGTGAATGTGGCTTTCAAAGGCACTCTATTTTGACTATACACTGCTTCAAATAAATGGAAAGAGCTCTCAGCAGCTGAGGGAGTTGAGCTAGCTCAGTGCTCAATACCTTTGAAAAGCTTTCTCTGTAGCATGCATGAAACAGCAGTTTTCAGACTTGCAAAATCAATCATAGAATCATAGAGTGGTTAGGGTTGCAAAGGACCTTAAAGATCATCTAGGTCTATACCTTCTGCCACAGGCAGGGATACCTTCCACTAAACCAGGTTGCTCAAAGCCCCATTCAGCCTGGTCTTGAACACTTCCAGGGATGAAGCATCTACAACTTCTCTGGGCAACCTATTCCACTGACTAACCACCCACACCAGTAAAAAATTTCTTCCTTCACTACATGCCCTTGTAAAGTGCCCCTTTCCAGCTTTCTTGTAGGCTTCCTTTAAGTACTGGAAGGCTGCTATATAAGGTCTCCCTGGAACCTTCTCTTCTGCAGGCTGAACAATCCCAACACTCTCAGCCCATCTTCACAGGAGAGGTGCTCCAGCCCTCTGATCATCTTCGTGGCCCTCCTCTGGACTTCTTATGTTTGGGACCCCAGAGATGAATACATTACTCCAGGTGGGATCTCATGAGAGCAGAACAGAGGGGGAGAATCACCTCCTTCAACATGCTGGTCATGCTTCTTTTGATGCTGCCCAGAAAGGCTGGCCTTTTGGGCTGTGAGTGAACACTGCAGGGTCATTATTGAATAATTATATGCACTTCCATTATCCTAAATCCTGGGTTTTCAGCACTGGTGCCGTGTGCAGCAACACTCATGCTTTTAATGAGAGATACCTGCCAAAGAATCCTTTTTGTCTCAAGTTAGCCACATAAATACATAACTGTTTGAAACATATATAGCCTGTGAAATCTCAGCACTAGAAACAGGGCTGAGAGTTCAAAACTGAAGGAGCATGCCATTCCCCAAAACAAACTGAAGGTGTGTAGTCATGGTTTGAAGCACGATAGTTGGCTTCAGATTGTAGTAAGTGAAAATAGCTTTAAAGCCCAAATATCCACTCTCTCTCAGGAAAACAACTTTTCCAGGATTTTGTTTCCCAGCTTCATAAACATAAGGTTGCTTTTAATATAAAAGTAAACTGTTTCACAGGAGTGGACTAGTTATAAACCTGTAATTTACTTTGTAGTTTTCAAGGGATTTAAACCCCAAAAGTCTCCACCTTTCAGAAACACACAAGAGCTTTAAGCTAGAAAAAAAAACCAAAACCAAAACAAAACCAAAACAAAACAAAACACAAATAAAAACAAACAAACAAACAAACAGAACAAAAAAACAAAAAAACAAACAAACAAAACAACAAACAAAACAAAAACAAACTCTGTAGAAATTAAGGTATAGCTATCCAAAGATGCACTTCTTAAAGATAAAGATGTAAAATCTCAGGACTGAT
>NW_008597130.1:37810-40976 GCF_000691845.1 Merops nubicus | reverse complement strand
CTGAACAGTACCAATAATTCAGCTGAAACCTATGTGAAAGGGAAATTTTACATAGATACTTGCCTTAGATGTCTTGATGCTCTGACAAGATCTGACAGGATCATTTCTCTTAAGGCCACGATTCAGCAAAGAAACATGATGAGCTGGAGCAGGATAGCATACACAACCAGAAATATTCTACTCCTTTGTGAACTTTTCATTAATGCACTTCACGGGAGAGACTTTCCCAAGTCTGGAGATGCAGCTGGTACTCACATACACTGAAGAAATATTGGAGGAGATATTGGGCATGATTCAATGATTGAGGCAATCAGTGAAGCCAAGACACAGAGGGCACATTTCTGGACATGAATGTGAAAGAGTACTAGCAAGGCAATGCTGAAGAAGGAGACCTAACATAGGAAAAAAGGAATTTGGCATATATGGTACTTAGGATGAGAAATGGAAAGAGTACAGGGAAGAAAAAGGCAAAGTGAAATAATACTAATTCCAGCAAATAGAGAAAGATACATCAGTAAGCAAGATTAAGGAAAGAAAGGAGTGAAAATAAAAAAAAAAAGAATTGCCATATGACTATGGGCACCTGTTACTAACCCTGTCATCAGTAGAAATGAAGGGAAAAGAAGCATACGTTTTGCCACTCTGGAGTAAAAATCAACATAGAACACAAACATAACAGTTATTCAAACAGATTGTGGTCTTAACAGTACTAGTGAATGCTCATAATTTTATAAATAACAAAGTAGTAAGACATGGGGTCTGCAGTAAAAAAGCACGCTGATTTATATGCTCCACTGAGAAAGCCTCTCACAGCTGAGGACAAGAAAAGAAAGCACCAGACTGAAAATGGATGTGCAAGTCCTATACAGAAAAGATTTTCAGTCATAGACCATTACAGTGCCTCCTATGAGGAGAAGCTGAAGTTAGACTTTCTTATCAAGCAGGAAAGGTATCATTCTCCAGGCTGAACTAATAAATTACTCTGAATAGCTCCAAATCTATCACAACATTCTTACCAAGCAGCTCCAAATTCATCACAAGTTACTACTGAATTGTGAAACAGCGAGAGAAGTTTGTTGGTAGAGCCCAGAAGACAGAAAGAAAAGAATGACAGACTGTACATTCCATCAACAAGAACCAGTTGACATATGCCTATAGATGACTACTCAGAGATGAGATCACCAAAAAAAATATTTCTTCTAGTAAAATCGATCAAGATGATTATATATGGTTGCCTGTTGAAGAGGTTGCAACTTTCCACAGGGTAAAAAAAAAACAAAACAACAAACAAACAATCCTGCAAACAAAACACAAGGATAATAACAAAAAATAGCATGTATTAACACTATCCAGAAGGTCCATGGGGAGTTAAAATAACACTTTTTATAAATATAGATTGCTCAGTCTTTAATGCTTTAAGCCTGTAAACACTAAACAAATGCTAAGAATAGGTGACTGGTTGTGCTCCCTATGACACTACTACTTTCTCCATCAGTGCATAGTTACGCCTAAACATTGACTATACATTATTTTTCTCCCACTCCATCTTCCACAGGTAACTATCTAGACATACTCTTCAAGGGGATCACCACCATCTCTTATGAAACACGGATTTAATGTGTTTAAGTTAGCAAACACAATTATTGACAGTAGGAAAATGACCCTTTTTTTGTTTTCATTCTTATTACTTTTATTTCTCTAAGCATTCCTTCATATGGAGAAAGAAACAAATAGGAACTTTCTCTGTATTTTTGATTGTCCACTATTGTAACAAGTGCTCTGGGGATCCTGAAAGCCTTTGCAATGCCTCCTGTCCGTGAGCAAGGGCATTAACCTAGCAGAACAAACATTAGCTTCTGTGTCTCAGAAAAGGAAAAGCTGTGCTCAGACAACTTTTACTCTTTCTTATTTAACACTATTTCTGACCCCTAAGAAGGGAGTTATTGAAAGGTTAAGGCAAATGACCAACATATGTCTATTTTGAGAAGTTGAGAAAAAAACACAAAGGATCCTTGAGCATAGCTTCCTTTGACATCTTAATGCAATCTTTACTGTTATGTTTCCTAGCCGATTTCCTATGCAATAGATGTAAGTTTTTTATGCAATTCCTAGCTTGTTTCCTACAATACATGAATGACAGCATATCTTAAGTGCTATGTCTGCAGAGTGTAAGCCACAAAGTGTTCTTCAAGTAATCATGAAATCTAAAGTGGGTTGCTTACCATGACTGAGTAATGTATTCTAGAGATATGAGTGCTTTCGTATTTTTAACATTGTGATTTTCTCTTTGATCTCAGCTATCACATTTAAAAGTACCTTAACCTTGGAGTTCTATAGCTTCTCTTGGAAGTTTATCAAGCAAAGCTTTCATGAAACGTACACATGCACTTGGATATACCACATTCTTATTTCTTCCTTTTGGTATTCATCAGCCTTTTCCTTTCTTTCATGACATTTTCTATCAACTGTTGCATCTCTTAACTGTGCTTCAGGTAGCCCATTTTAAAAACAGTCACTGTCTTCCTAAACTGTGCTGAATTTTGCAGCTTATTTAAGGTATTTAGTAAACAGGAATGGAAAAAAAAAAAAATGCCCAACAATATTACACATATCATAATACTCTGCTTAAGGTGTGTGCCACTACTGAAAACATGATATTTGCAACAGTTTCAAAATTAAATTGGCTCCAACAAAAACAGATTGTTTTTAGTGAACCAGAGGCATGTCAAAACCACTGTAAAGCCAAGGTAGCGGAATCCACATTTCTAACTTTTCTCTCTACTTCTTTTTAATGATACTGACAGACTCCCCAGAGAGGCAAACTTCTGAGTACTGATAATATCAGCAGCAGCTAAGCAGATTCTTTCACAAACTACTTGAGATTGCTAGAATATGTAGGGTATTCCTTTGCTAGTGCTGGCAGTAAAGAATACCTGGTTTTGCACAGCTTCGACAACACGGGGGAATCGCATGTCATGGTCTTCAATTTTCAGCTGGTAATCTCATACATGAGCACATTTAATATCCTCTAGATTTGTACCAAAACACCCACTAATATCTTCTCAAGTGCACATTTTGGAATCCTTGCACTCAAGGACTTGACAGGTAGGGGGTAAATTGCAAGGATCTGCCTTCTAAAGGTTTATCAGAAGTACTGTTACTACAC
>NW_008597130.1:22169-37779 GCF_000691845.1 Merops nubicus | reverse complement strand
CCCCCCCCCCAAATATGTGTTTCTCTCTATCCATGCAATGTTATAGGACTAGAATTACAGGATCTATCATAAATCTGAGCTTTCTGGGCTTCCTCATGGGAACAGATCTTGCATCTGGAATCCAATACACAGCTCCATGCAAAAAATGAACATCTTTTCCTCGCTATCACCCTGTTCTCTGTGTGTATGTGTCCCCAGAGAAATAAAACAATGAGTCTCACAGTATATAGCTAAACCCAGATTTTTAGCCACTGATTTTTCAGTGCTGTTACAAATGAGTTGCCAATTCAGGCTTAGTAACTTCCAGTGACATGTGTGTCATTTCTTAACATGGATAAATCATTGAAATTGTAGGCTTGTCTTTGTCGCAAAGAACAGTAAAGACAGTTTGCATGGGCTCTAGGATCTTGATGACACTTTCAACTCCTGTCAAGACATCTTCAAAGAAGTCATGAGGTCTTATCCATTTCTGCAGACCTGTTTTGACAATCATGTGGTATTAATAGCTGATTGTTGCTCTAACTATCTAGATAACATGTCATAACTTTGTTGGAACATCTGTTATTAATTTACATTGGGAAACAGCCAGCAGGAACTGCTATTTTCCAGCACAGTACTTGCTGTGTGGATGCTATGGAAAAAATGCTGAAAACACTGTTTACCTGGTGCACATTTAGGCCTTTTCCAGTGACTGCACTGAGAGTATGTAAAGCATCTGAGAGGACAGCTCTACTTCTTTAATTGCAGTCAACCTGTTAACCATAGTACCTGTGGTAGCAGATGGATTCTGACAATACTTTTCCAAGTCTTACTGAAATGCAATGCTAGTCAACACATGAGAAGATTGCGATCATTCAGCTATCAGAATGATCTGACTTGGTCAACTATCTCTTTTGTAACACAAGTCTTCATCTGTTGTTAGCTGGTTTTGAAATATTTTGTTATTGTCACTCAAGTTACTGTGGCCCTAGAGGTTATAATAGATACATCAGATGCTTGTGATGTACTTTGGCCTTTGATTTTTACACAGGCATGTAAAAAACATTTCAAAATGGTTCCTGGCTCCTGGGAACATAACGCTTTGACTGAATTTTATATATAAGCATCCAAATGCTTTCTTCCAAACACCGAACACAGAAGCAAATATGATAAAGAGTTTGTCGTCTTTGTTAACAACATCACTCCACAGTTCAGCCTTAGGTCCTGGTACCTTGCTTGTCCAAACTATAAGAAAGTTTATTCAATTCTAGATTCTTTTTCTGAAGTCAGCCAATCAGTTTCCACCAAACAAAAACTGCATTCTTCCAAAAACTCTACTCCAGGGACAATTGCCTATATTGCATTTTGGGTAACACTGCTCTGCTTTGGTTTTCCTCACCATGTGTAGTCCTCCAATACTACATACCACAGCATTTTCTGCATTCTAAAATCTCCCTGTACATCTTCCTGCTGTGTTCCAAAGCATGCAATGCAGGCACTTCACTCTTACATTTGAACAAAAATTCCTATTTTATAGGTTGCTTCAAATTTATTTCAGACATTTTGATTTAGGGAAAAAAAAACTACACATACAAATAAGGTGCAGTCGTGGTGCCCAGGGAGGGTCTGGATCAAGTGCTGAACAGTGCTGAGACACCCTAAAATAGTGCATATCCAGGCCATTCTGCACCATTTTGTCTAGAGCTCGAATTATTTCCTGTGATGGAGGACCATAGCTGTGCAAATATAACCAAACACAGCAGTAGATTCTGTAACATGGCCAGATGATGATTTCAGTTTACCTTACACCAACATTTGAAGGGCTACCTATATGCATACCATGGATTACACTGTCTTCTTACTTTGGGATTCACCAGCCATCTCCAGTCTGCCTTCCCAATCAATTCTACATTTTTCTCTTCAGAAGAATCATTACTGTATTGCTGGTTTTAGATCTCATGTTGCCATAGCAAACATTGTGTATTGTCTTGTTATTATTTGTGCTTTGAATGTTTCCGTATGCAATTATTTCAGAACTACAGTACTTGCATTCCTGAGACTGAAATGATGCTGTGGATCTTTGAATTATGATATCAGCAGGTTTCAGCTAAACTAGTTTTTGCACTTGATCACTGTGGGGTTATACACTTGTCAGGAAGCTCCTATTGGAAAGATACCTGAGGGTAATTTCTAGAGGAGAGAGATGGTAGGATCTGGGGCCTCCCAGGCCACTTTTGACAAAGAACGTGGCAGGAGTTTTTGTTATCTATGAGAGACAGCAGGAAACCTTGGGATGCTGAACTTCTCAGCTACTAGGGAAAAAAAAACCACACAACAAAGGTATCCAGTTCAGCATGCACACAAGTCAGCGGTCCTTAATGGAGCAAGAGTCAATGAATTTAACAGGAGGTTAAGTATCTAATCACGTGCATTATCATGTCTTAAATAAATTGTGAACAGTTTCTCTGAAGCTAGTAAAATTACACGTATTTTAATAGCAGCAAACAAAGGGAAAAAAGGGTTTGTGCTTTAAGATTTCCTAACACTGTAACTCCGTAAAATTAGTCCTCTCTTGTGGCTAGAAAAGGACCACATTATTTTTTGCAGAGCCTCAGGATTTGCCAACTCTCTGTAACAAAACACATGGAAATGTGTAAACATCAGGTGTTTTCATTATCAGTGTGTATCCCTCCCTTCCCCAAGTAGTTCTAATACTAATAATTTCTCCAGCTGCTCAATTGACATGCAGTGTATTATGTACCACAGAATATGCAGAGTGGTCCCATGTGAATGAGGGAAAAGCCCTCACCTGTGTTCAGTTCCTGTTAGCTGTGGCATATTGAGCTGTAACACAACTTGGATCCAGTTTAGGTGTTATATTCCAGGGTCAGGCAATATCTTAGGCATGAGCATAGGACTAGGAAGCAACACCTTTTTCCCAGTTTAGTGTTTTTGAAGGTGTTGTGTGCCCTGATCCAGTGTCGGGGGAGGTTTCGATACGATCCCAAGAGCGAGATTAAGACACAAGTGAGGTCAATGCTGTATACTAAACACAGCTTTCATTGCAAAAAGGGGAAAATGTTAGAAAAGAGTAGTGACAGGACAGAATGAGAATAAAAGGCAGAAATGAAGCAAGCGGTCGGAAGAGAATCGCCAGAGCAGTTACCACCAGGGGTCCGCAGCGCGCCGTCGGGCTGGAGCCGTCTCAGCTTCCCGGGGCTATTGGGACAGCCCCTGACTCGCACACGTGCTCAGCTCCTCTCAGCATGGTTTGCCGCCCTGACAGGGTCTGCCCAGCTCACACAGCTCTGCCACACGTGCAGTCCTCCATCCAAGGCTATCTTTGAGACGGACACTCCATGGTTTAGTCCTTCACATTGTGTCAGCTACATCAGCTTTATATATAAACTGTAAATCCACTGACAAGTAAAAATGAAAATGTATCAGCCTGAGTTTATGCCATGCATTATAGTAAAATCCCTTAGACAATCTTAATTCTTTTTGTTTCCAGCTTTTACTGTAGTGATTTTTCTACATACATTGAGTACAAAACCTATTTTCATCACTGGATGTGATTTAGAAAACATTATGATTGTAAAGAGTACCTTATATTCATATCTAAAGTTGTTCTGCTGATGATTCCATCTGTTCCTCAAGGGAAATTTGTTACGCAGCTTTGCAAGTGACCCATAAAAATTTGTGTCTATTAAGAAATAACATGATCAAATAAAATTGCATTGACAGATTCATAAAAATACCTTTCTTTGCCTAAGAATGGATACATAAATTCCTGGGAGAGGTCCTTAGCTTTAAAATTATTAAAATAATCCAGACTTTTTAAGAACTCTTGTGGAGGAAACAAAAACAAACAGCTACTCACAATCACTTAACTGATTTCTGCACAAGGTGAGAGGTAGATTTATTTTCTTATTGTATATAATTCCTTGTTAATATTATATTTTTAAATAAAGACACCCTTGCAGTGGAAACGTAGTTGCTGGGGATTTTTAATGTGCTGGAAAGCTTTTTATAGCACTGCAGTTACCTGAACAGTCACAGAAAAATGGCCAAACTGAAGGCTGGTAGTTGACAGGAATAATCAAAGATGGACAAAATAAATAACTCCTTAGCACTGATAGATTCTTTGTTTGCAAAAGAGAAAACAAGGTTATGAGGATAAAACACAATTTTAGTAGAAGGTTAGTTGAGTGCACTGCAGCAAGGAATTTGAGTGTAATGCAAAATTGCATATTGTTTCACTTGGCTTCCAAATGCTTTTCTGCCATGCTAATGAGGAAAATGTCTTTAAAAGATCAACAGAGAAATGTGAGTTTGTACCAGAGATTTAGATTTTGGTTGTAAGGTCATAAAATTTAGGTCACACAGTCCAGTGCACAGAACAGTGCTGATAAATTCTGACTGAGGTGGTAATCAGTTAGGTTGAAAGGAAAATAAAGAATTAAGGAAAACAACAGTTTTCACATGGCTGTAGTGCACTAAATAGCTTCTATACTCAGATGCAATACAAATAGTTGAAACAAAAATGCAACCTGCAGTGTCAGAGCCATTTATGCAAATGCTCTGAAAGCTAAAAGGCAATGTTCAGATCTTTTCTGTTTTAATAAATATCACTGGTATGAAATCTAGGAAAAAGAGCATAATCAGGTGAGACCTATATGTACTTAAAGAACTAAGATATAAACTAAGCCACTATATTACAGACTGTAAAGTCTTCAGAATTTAGAGACTGATATTTACCAATATCACACCAGAGTCAAAATAAGACTACCAATTCCCAGAAAATACGTCTGAATTAACGTCCTGGGTAGAATCTAGTACAATTTATGTCCTGCTAATGTTTTCCCTCCTTGTACAAGTCTCAGTCCTACAGCCTGGGCTCTGCAAGCTTAAACAGACTTTGAAATAGGAGGCATGATGCAGTGTTGGCTAAAGCTGCTGAAATTATTTTTTTGCAACTAAGGATTTTGTCAAACAGCAGAGCCTCAACCAAAACAAATACTAAAAGCATGATATTTTCAGAATTAAATACTCACATATTCAAATTATCTTAGCCTTTTAAGGTAATTCTTGTTTAAAAATCCTTAAAAATAATTGATTCCTCCTAAGGAAAAAGAACTGTATGTATGAAAGGATTTCATCATTTTTTGGAAGTCATATAATGTAAGAAATTGCCGTGTGCTCACCATTGGCATGCTGGCAGTGCACACAAGCAGAAAGGCTGTGCTGAAGGCAGAGAAGTAACATGTCTGTTAAATCCTGATGTGATGTGATCTCAAAATTCAGCATTATGACAGAGCTTAGATAAATTAAAAAATGCTCTCACCTGGACATCAGGAGCTTGCCCATTTTAGGGCTGAGTAATGCATTGCCTCTGTTTCTCTCCTTTGACAAAAGAAGCTGAGTTGAAAGGCTGTGGTAACTGTCCCTTAGAACTTTGTTTTTCCCCTAAAAAAAATCATTTACTTTCTATTTAAGTATTTAAGTTTGGATGGGATCCTATTTTCATCAAGATCCACCTTGCTTATAAGAAATAGTATCTTATTTCAAAATCAGCACCATTTAGCATACATTCCTATTCTTCATCAGCATCCACATACTCCTCAAGGGCCCAATAGTTTTTCTAGTTTTCACTTCACAATTCTCATGGGAATCCTTCTCAAAAATGAGAGGCACTGGTCAAAGACACAGCCAGACTGCTGCCTTGCTTGTTTTTTGGGGAGTAATTTTGACAGAAACAGCACTGTGACTCACTGGAGAAAGTGCTATTTATCATAACTGTGTAGGAGACTGAGGACCCAGTTTGAATAAAAATTCTGATTTGCATGTTTAATGTATGATAGTTTATATTTTAAGTTATTAATGAGTATGCTGATCTGAAGAAAGAAATTTGCTAAATATTTAAACAAGCTTTGGTTAAGCAAACTGGAACAGAAGAAATTTCTGAAGTTGCAATCGCAGCATTTTTATGCCATGAGTTTATCAATATTCAAATACATGTAGGAGATGTTTAGGAATCTAAAACTACATTATAATCTTTCCTTTCTGTAACACCTTTAATTCAAAAGAATGTCAAAGTGTTTAACAAACTGCAGGCAAGGATCATTCCACCTATCATTAAAATACAGGCAGGGCTGCAACGAGTTTTGGAAATGCTTTAGCAACGTAGAGGATCACTGCACAACAATACAGGAGAAGACTAAAGAATACTGCAGCTTCAGAGACTCTGTATCAATAGGAACTTAATCCTCAAGTTTTATGAACTCATACTGGCACATCTACAACTTTAGGTCCTCACACAATCAAAGAAAACACAACACATAATAATTAAGCAGATCAGAAACAACTAATCAAATAGGTAGAAAATTGGTTAGTTTATGATTGTATTGAAAAGTAGGATAATACTGAGGTCAATATTACTGTATTAAAAGACAGCTTTTTCTTTCAACTGAGTGATAGCATCTTGGTAACAGATACATTCTGTGGTTCTGGTCCTGGTGCAAAGCCAGTAACAGTCTCCCAAAACAATGATGTTTATCAAATCCTCAACAGTACTTTAATTTTCCTTGCTGGTTTCCTACCCATTTATTCACCCCTTAAAAAATGATTCCTTAGATTATGAGTCCTGATGGAATAATGTCCCTAGAATACTGATGCATAAACGCTGCCATTGTTCAGTGGTACCCATGGTCCTGAAGGGCTTAAGTATGTTCCTTACAGCCAGCTGAAAAAACAGAGGCAGAAAGGGTAAAACAGGGATGAATATTCACAAGCCATTGCTCATCAGCAGTATTGCTGAATTCCACTGGATTTGATTCAGTGTTTAGTTTTATTGACCTTTTGCTGTTTGAGGTATTTTTGATCTTCACTGAATGGCAGTACAGTTGTCTTTAAGACTGTATGGATTCCTAAGCTCTGTTTTCCTATATGGAACCCTAAAACCCCACAAACCAACCAACAGTAAAGATGAAGCAAAAAGACTTTCTTCGATCCTTGCCTCAAGAAAGGTTGACAGGAAACTGAGTGGAAGGAAGTCCTTCATAATGCAACCCAGTTCAGTGCTGATACTAATCAATGTATTTTTACCTCATTCAATTACCTCATTACCTCGTTTGTTTCCCTCATTACGCTTGAACACACTTCTGAGGGAAAGTGGTCCTCACTGTGTCCTAATGTCAAATTACCATGTTCTTAATATCTTTTTCTAGTATCCTAAATCTTTTACTCTGCAGTGCGCTCTATGCTACCTCCCCGAGGAGGACAAAGTCCATGCTCCCGTCTCAGCCTGGCTACCTAAAATTTTTGCCTTTGTGACACTCCCAGAGGAACTAGATGTTGAAAATTCAACCTCAATTCTCTAACCATAACAGTTCTGCATAAAAAGGTGGCCCTAGAAGAAATCTGCCAATATATACACGAATGGAGTCTGATTCTCAGCTTCCATCTGTAGAATGCAGATAAAAGGGACATTCCACACAACTCAAGTTTTGTAAAGGTAGCTGTAGTAAAGAATAGGACTTGCTCAGACATCATCATAATAATGGAGGAATTGTATAGATATGTTAAAGAAAGAAATACAGGATTATTCTTTCTTCCTGGCTGGTTTAGACCAAGCCAGGTGCTGAGCACCACGTGGCTGCTTGTTCACTGCCCCCTTCAGCCCCCAAATGGGAAGGAGGAGAGGGAGAAAATTACAAAACCCTGCAGGCTGAGATAAGGAGAATTTCATAGCACATTGCAAAAGGAAACGCAACAGCAACAGAAGTAACAGTAATAAAACAACACACAAAACAAGCAATATAGAATAAATTGGATGAGCACTGCTGACCCAAGCTGATCCAACCAACTGCCTGCACTTTGCCTGGCCTGCCCCTCTGCCCTTATATAGCAAGCATGACATCAGTCTGGTATTGAATAACCTATTGGCTGCTTTCGTTGCCTATCTGGGCTGTGAGCCCCTCCCAGCTCCTGGTGAAAATTAATCCCATTTTAGCCAAATCCAAGACACTATTCCAACTGCAAATGCTCAGGAAACACAATCCATAAGAAAGGTACAGAAAGTTCCTAGCCAAGCTGGAAATACCAACCCTGTCCTGCTCTCAGGTTTACAATTTTATAATAAATTGGTTATCTGGTCAGCCAGCTGAAGAACCCATGATTCAGTACTGTCTCTTAAACATGACCTCATACAAGGCCAAAGTGAAGTATCCTGATATGGTTTACATTTCAGAAAAGTTAAATAAGAATGAATCAGCCCTTTACTCAGTCCTGCTCGGAAAGAAAGAAAAAAAAAAAAAAAATTGTCTACCAAACTGCCAAAATGGAAAATTCCTTCCCAGCTGCAAATGTGAAAATTATTTTGGTCTTTATGCAGGAAAGGAGAGACATGTTTAAGTGTGAAGTACTGTGTGTTGTTTTCAGGTGCAAAAGCCAGGACATTCTTTATGTGAAACTTTCTCAGGTGTGTGGGTACAGGCATATGAGCACACACACATTTACAGGTCGTAGAACAGCATTTGTTACTAAAACTGAAGAACCCCCAGAGGAGACAATTACATTAAACTGTCCACTTAGACAACTGCTACTGGAATTTCACTGGAGGGCTTCTTTGTAATGAAATTAAGGCCTCTGATGGTGATAGATATTGGCTAGGCCGTTTGAATGCAGAATTTTTACATCTTTTAATTAGCTGAGTTACTTTATGAGAACTATTTTACATCAGTCATCTTCACTAATTCTGGACATGATATATTAAAATTAAAACTTAAGTCAAACAATCAGAACTGAGAAGACCAACATATTTCCAATTGCTACCTCAATTGACTTCTGTCTGTAGTTTTAAAAATCATTACATAACATAATTGACAGAGAACAAACAAGTCCTCATAGTTGAAAGTGTGTGACTTCAAAAAGTGCTTACTGATGTTGGAGCTTGATCTTTAAGCAACATTTCTTCAGCACATCAGTGATACAGTACAATTAGTTCCTCATCAAAAAGAAATATAACATCTTACAATTCAAATTTTATTATTGCAAGGGTTTGATTTAACAACCTGCATACCTAAGCACTGTCAGGCAGCTGGGGTGGAATACATTGCATCAAGATCTTTCCTTTTTATTAAAAACATATTATACCTTAAGGGAAGTATGTTTTTCTATAGGGATTGTTCCACAATTTAATTACAGCAGACTATCCCTTCATTTTATGAGATTCATTGGAGCTCAGGAACCACAGTGTGATTTATATCAGCATATCCTGCCCTGTCAGAGTGGAATGGGTAGCTGCGCTCTGTTCAGAAAAATAGTATGGTTCGCAAAAATCCTTTGGACAAACAGCAGAAATGACAGTACACTGTTGCCTCCACAAGGTAACGTACATCATCCTACTAACAAACTATTACCCACTAGAAACATCTCAGAAACATGTGCTGGCTGAGGAAATAGAACACCTCACTATATCTTTTTTCCCTATACAAGTCAGGCAACAGTACTAAATTTCCAGGGTGGCTTTTTCTTTTTTTGAGAGAGAGTATTTTACAAAAACAGAAACACTGCAAAAACCCTCAGGAGAACAAAACATTCTTTTGATGTCTTTAATAAGTTCTTTTGATTTTATTTCTATAAGCATTTTAAAATAGTTGTATAATACATAATATTCTCATTCAAACATACACAAAGTGGGTTTAAATATTGCTGAATAAACCATCTAATTCAAGGAAGACTCATACTATTGCAGTCCTCCACTAAGGACAGAAAACAAAGAATTTAATCTGAGGAGTACAGAAAAAATTGAATTAAAGTTTGTCATTGCAGAAAACATGCTTCTACTCAGCGTGGCATCCCCATATTATGAAGGAGAACTGACTATGTATGTAGGTCATCACAAGCTCATCCATACAGTGGGGAAAAAGGGACTGGCTGGAGAATGGTAAAAAAGAGCTTATTAGTGACATGCTATTTCAAACACTCATTAGCTAAAACACTGCCAATCTTCTTTTACTGCTGGGCAATATTTTCATTAAATCATTAAATCAGCAGTGTGCACAGGTGGCCAAAAAGGCCAATGGTATCCTGGATTGTATTAGGAATAGTGTAGTCAGCAGGACTAGAGAAGTGATCATCCCACTGTCCTGGGCACTGGTGAGACCCCATCGTGAGTACTGTGTTCAGTTTTGGGCACCATAGTACAAGGAGGACATTGAGGTTATAGAGAGGGTGTAAAGAAGGGCAACAAAGCTGGTGAAGGGTCTTGAGGATAAATCTTATGAGGAACAACTGAGGGAACTGGGGTTGTTTAGCCTGAAGAAGAGGAGACTGAGGGGAGAGCTTATCACTCTCTACAATGACCTGAAAGGAGGCTGTAGGGAGGTTGGTGTTGGCCTCTTCTTACATGCTGCAACTGAGAGGACAAGAGGAAATGGTATTAAGTTACACCAGAGGAGGCTTAGGTTAGACATTAGGAAAAACTTCTATGCTGAAAGGGTTATCAAGGACTGGAACAGGCTGCCAAGGGAAGTGGCTGAATCGCCATCCCTGGATGTATTTAAAAACCGTCTAGATTGGGTGCTCAGGGATATGGTGTAGAAGTGGCCTGGCAGAGTCAGATAATGGTTGGACTCAATGATCTTAAAGGTCCTTTCCAACCATAGTAATTCTGTGATAAAAAGTTTCCAGAAATATAAGATGAGGGATCTCAGTCAAGACTACTCAATCTTAGCACCTTAGCAGCCTCATGGAGTCCTGTTAGTCCTGTTCTTTTTGGTTGGTTGTTTTTTTATTCCTCCAAGTAGTCCTTGATGCCAGAATTATCAGAATGTATGAATATATCACCTATCTTGATTTTTCTTTAGAACAAATCTGCAGTCTACAAGTCTGAGAACAAGAATAAAAAATGACCATCATACAAATTAGAAACACAAAACCAATAAGCAACCACAACAAAAAATCAAACCCCAAAATGTTATTTTAAAGAAAGTGCTCATGTGTTCTAAGGTATTCTCAAGATTTTTTTAATACTTGGGGGGTGTAAAATTTCTCATTTATTACCTGCTTTATTGTCAGTTATTTTCACTGTCACACCTTCATCTGGTAGTCATGTGCCAAGAAAAACTTGCATATCCTTGCTTAATGCTCTGTAACACATAATAACTGACAGATGTTTCTGTCTTCCCAGCAACAGTACATAAAGAAATACTCTCCCATTCTCTTGTTTTCCTCAAATGGGTCAGCAGGCTTGCACATCTTCCTCCTCCATACTGAATATCTCAGATAGCATTTTAAAGATGAAACAAAACAAAGAGAAGTGAATGCTAGCTCCTCAGAAGCTGATTTTCTGAAACAAGAAAGCATATACTAGGCTTCTGTACTGGTAGTATTACCATAGCCATCAGAAAAAAGATTTAGAAGAGACAGAGACAGTGGGCTGAGCAGAAATCCTGCTTATCCCATCCCCCATGACCGAAAAGAATGCCCTTTGGCAATAGGAGGCTGTATGGGTGAAACAATTCCTGCTCTTTATCAAGCACAGCAGTTGTGACTGCCCTGACCTGAACAGTGTCTGAGTTTATCATTCCTTTTACCTGTACATAGTTCCCCTAAAAAACATACGTAAGGCCTAAAGGCAATATATTAAACTTGTAAAGTGATCCCAAAGAATAGGAATTATTGTGAGAAGCTCCCATGACTTCCATTCCTTCAATAATAGCATCAGTTCTCTATATTTGTCTATGAGGGCTGTCTGATCTGGAATCTGGTCTCTAAGCAATTAAGCTGACAGAGACAAAAATCATGGGGAAATCACACACAAATAAGAGGGGAAACTTGTATCTATGCAGCAGTTTTTACATCATACGTGTTGAGCTACAGGTTACTATCACTGAGGCCTGTGACATGGGGTTTCTTTGGGCAAAACCCACATGATTTATAAAGTAGTTAAAATATTAAAAAGGGACTCTGTCTCTTTTGAAATACATTTGTGTCTGTCAGTCATTCTGTTGATTATACAAGGTACTGGCCTAGTTGGTGACTAAGTTATTAAAAAATAATCTTTTTTGTTGTAGTTATTGAACCGATGCTATCAGAGTATGATTTATAGCATGTGTCTCCAAGGAGGCTTTATTCCATTTTTTTTTGTCTCTCCTGTTGATGCACATTTAAATTTGCCACTCAGTGAGATTCCATTTCTCTTTCCTTGAGTGAATGCAGATGCTTGGGCTACTTTATCATTCACTCTATCCAAATGAAGATGGGTTTAGGCTGTGGTATATCTTTCCTGTTTGGAATTTTCTAAAATCATTCTCACAATCAGCACTTTGTCGACAATACTTCAACCTAGAGATACTTACCAAAGAAAACCCCATGACTGATTACACAATCTTCTGTGTTTTCTGAAGCCTTGAAAGCAATATTTGAATGCTTGCAGCAGTTACTCTGCCTTGGTTCCTTTTGCCACCAGCTGTGAAAAAATCACACGTAACATGAAGCAGAGCATGGTGCACACATAGCTGTGTTTGCACTAATCCCTGCAAGGTCTGCAATTTGAAATAGTTTAACTATCAGCACAGCACAATTAAGGGAACAATGAATCCTATGAAGAGGAAAGGTTTATGTGTCAGAGTGCCTATCATAGCTGCTTAGGTTTTGGGAGGCTGATTAATATCTTTGCGTAGCATCATGCCCCATGATGACTTCTTAAAGCCAGCTCAGGCCACGCAATGCAAGCCTATTGAGCTGCCCAAAGAACCTCAAAATATAGTGAATGTACATGCTCCAGTACATTCTCAAATACGTCCTCAGTTTACAGGCTAGACATGGAAAGGAATCAACCCTTTGCAACCAAACAGCAGTCAGTACTTCAGAGCAGAGCAGGACTTCAAAAGTCAGATCAAGACCTAAAATGTCTGTAGCTTTGCCTCTTGCAGACCTCGACTAGCTCAGCACAAAGTAGAGTGGCATTTGAGTTAAAAGAAAACCACCAAACAATCAAACATTTTAAACCTTTCCAGGACTACTGAATTTTAAGGAGGAAACATCTGCAGAAAGTCAGAGAGAATTGTTGCCTCTCACAGAGACAGCCAGATAAGAGTTAAAGGCCTCCTGAGCTCCTCTGGGCACAGTGAAGCAGGCTGCCCAGAGAACTGCTTATTAACAGCATTTTACTCCGTGAGAGGCAGCCCCTCCTGGCTCCCAGTTTCTGATGAGTTCCTGTACCTGGAGAGCTGTTGCCTTTCCTAAGGAAAGCTGGCATGTGCTTCTGTGCAAGGCCGTGGTTCTCATTAAACTGGTAACTATACCCTCTCCCCTTTCCCCCAGACTGGAAGCATTGCTGGCTGTCCATATACTTATCAGTAAATGGGAGAACATAAGAAAATATATCCCAGGGAGACATCAATCATAAAGCTTCTAATTTCATGCTCAATTTGCACTCCTTTCATACAGCGTTGGAAACACCAGTCTCCTAGTGTCTTGCAAGAGGGTACATGTGTACCACAAACAGTTAAAAGGAGCCTTCCTTTTTATTTTTAGCAACCCAAATAAACAGATATATGACATGAGCAGTGACTATTTTAGAAAGTCAAAGATGAGAGTCAACATACATCTTATTCGTGTGCAACCATCCTACTGGTGGACGTTATGTTAGACTTTGAGTCAATAATCAGTAACTGATTATTACTGACTTGTAACATCATGCACAGTGTTAATGAGATATACAGTGATATCTCATTAACTAGTTTCCAAAACATTTGTTTCACTGTGGTTTATAGTTTAAACTGAATAACCAGTGCAACAGCAGGCATGCAACTATGCCTGATATGCCAAATAGCTATACGCTATGTAGTGATAGACAGGTCTACATGGAGATAAGAAATTCACAGTCAGTGTAGAAAAGCATTTGATTCTAGGTAGTGGCTCTTCCAATCCAGTTTCTGTCACTTAGAATGAATCAAATAATTTCTTATATTGATATTTCTCTCCCTTGATGATAAATGCAGTCTAGAAAACTAAGGCAAATCTAGATTTTGTAGAACCCTGAAATTAGATTTCATAAAACCCCAATCTTCCCCAGTTTCCTACAAAGTCTGTGGAGAAAGTCATGCATCTTAAAAGAGCTTCTAAGTTAGTTTCACACAGTGCCAATCACAGGTAAATATTGCTATGGGAGGAAATCATCAAGGCCAGAGGAAAAAAGGTGAAAAGAATCTTTTTGGAAGGAAAACAGAAAGTAGTATTACAGAAAGAAATACTGTAAAACTAACAGTGCAATGTGCCAAGCCTTAGGAATTTCCTCAGGAAACATTTTTCAAAGCAGTCTCATGCCTTTGCTATAGTCTCATACCTCTTTTCAGTGCTGCTGACTTAAAGACAAGCCTAAGATACTAAGATCAAAAAAAATCTCATCAGTTCTTGCCAGATCAACAATTAACCCTCTATTAACTTCAGACTTTCAAGGTCAATTATCTTAATTGGAAACAACTGATTCATCTCCAATTTTTTTTTTTTTTTTTTTTAATCTGTTTTACAGAATTGAGAAATGTAGCAATACAAGGTGAAGCAGGGACCAAAACCTATCTCTCTTTTGTCATAGAATGCTTAACCAACAGGCTGTACAGTGATGTTCCTGTCATTGTATTTTAATTTGTGGCCCCATAAATCTGAAAATTGGAACAGCTTCACTATGAAGAGTGTAGTGTGGTTTCTTTCCAGAGTAACCCATAACTAACTGTGCTCAAAGAGTTGGGAAATAAGGAATCAGAATTGAAATTCTTTCACATCTGGTGCAAAAGCTAGGAAAGAGGTTTCACAAGTTTCTTTGCTTGGATGACACTGGCTGCAACAAGTATCACCAACATTGGCAGTGCTTACTCACAGCTCCATGTAGATCTGCAAACAGGCACAAGAGAAGGCCTTTTTTCCCCCCTCTATCCTTTCCTTCCTACTTTGCTTCTTTTTACTTCCTGCAAGGATAACTCCCCTCTCTCCCTCCCTTTATACCACAAATGTGTCTCCAGAAGATATTACCTCCTGCAGCTCAAATGGATGATATCCTGACAAAAGAGATTCCTGAATACATCATGGGAGGAGCCACAGAGTGAGGTGCTACTGCAGAATCCAGCAGGATCCAGCGGTCAACCTGCAGACTAAAATGAACTGCTACCTGGGTACAGCTGCTTCCAGTGGCAGCCTTCACTCCAGTGGCATAGATGAGAAACTGCACAATGTTCCTGTGTAACAGGGCTTTCAGAGTCATTAGGGAAGTTTCTGCATCCAGGCAGGTGCTTCCACAGTACCTTACCCAGCACAGATAAGAAGAAGCTTCTCAGCAATATCTACAACTTCAGCAAAAAAATGTTAAAGTAACAGGTGGGATGCTGGGAATGAAAACCCTACAAAAACTGGGTTTTGGTTTCATCACTGAGAAAAAAACCTTCTTATCCACCAGGTTAAATGGACCTTGAAATCTCTTCTGTCTGTGGGGGTAGGTGAGCACATGGAGAACGAGAGGCTGAGGAGGGTGGAAATGTTAATGCTACCACCATCCCTCCTGTGCTTTCTTCCAGTCCATTCATACTTGAGGGGATGCTTCCATTAATATGCATCTATAGAAGTTATCAGA
>NW_008597130.1:0-22138 GCF_000691845.1 Merops nubicus | reverse complement strand
CAGCAGGAACTGCCTTTAACAAAGGGACGTAGTTACTTTACAATACTTTTGCTTCAGGGTTATTTTAATCTGAATCTTAACAGAATATAGTAGCTGTTTTGGTTGAAAAGCCTCAGTGGACTAGAAGCATCACAAAGCACCTGAGAAAGATTTTTGTCTCCTCAGATTGTCTAACAATTTCTGTCCACTTTTGTACTTTAACATCCATTTCAGATACCAATGTCTATGTCCATGCTATTAATAGTTGATGAGTTTGGGCTAGGACAAAAATCCATATTCCTTCTCCTTGCCTAAGGTAACCAAGAATTTGTCTTCAATACTAATCACTCCACAGCAATAGCTTCAACAAGTTGATATCAAGCTATAATTAAATTAATAAAATAGTAATTTAACAAAACCTAAGAGAGTCTATTAAGTATTCTTAGAAAATTCAGAAAGTTGTGCAAAGAGAATGAAGAAGATTGTTCATTTCAATCAGGAAGAAAGGCTGTTTGGTTCATAAAAATTATTTGGTATGCCTAAACCACATAGTTTATGTTATCTGAAATTTTAGGACTTGCAAAAGAAATCCAAATCTGTTCTTCTTTATGTTAGCACTGCCCTAATGACCACTCTACGGTGTATGGGTCTGAATGGTATAAGCATCAACTCTCCTTTCCCAAACAATTCTTATGTTTCACTTTACCCAAATTACAATATCTACTTAATACTGTGTAAATATATTTCCTTACCTTGACATTCATGACAGTAGAAAGAAATCACATCAGCATGTACCCCAAATCATTATTATTCATTGTTTTGATCAAACAGTCTGATTTTTCTGCCTTCACTCACCGTGTGAGCATGGCTGAGTGCCAGATGAACTACAACGATGCCCAAGACACAGAGAGATTACATGGGTAAAGCACATACTGCAGCTGTGATGATATACAGGAAGGGGCTGGATCATGCTGAGAATTGCTTCTGCCACACAGTAAATCAGTAGAATAAACAAATATTCTGTGTCTTAAACTCTGTATGCTCAGTGATTTCAGAGATTGGACAGAGGGGGTGTTGGGTGAGGAGGAGGTTCTTTGGTGAGTACAAGGTGGCACCTTTTAAAAAAGAAAAAATCAGTTCATTTAAAAGGCCTGTCTGCATCATCTCTGAAAATGTTGTCTGTAACAAAGAATCAGTGCATTGTCACAACAAATCCGCAAAGCTGTTTCATAGAATCACTGTATCTTTTAAATCTTAAAAAAAAAAAAAATCTATTATTTCCATTGCCCTTTCTCCACTATTACCTTCAGTAATGCACTCACACTCTGCTCTGAACAGGGAGTTGCTACTACTGTAAATTTGTAAGCTGGTAATGGTGAAAGTCAACTATATGGAACATGTACCTTACACTATAGCTAATAAATGAAAGCAAGATTTTGAATACAACAGCTACTGCATACAAAGGGTCTGATACATTGCTTATCTGAATCCAAGGCAACCTTTCTACTGACTACAAGTGACTGCTGGCACTTCTGAGCCAGCAGGCGAGAAGGAAACTATCTGCAGAGCAAGAATAGCATTGGAAATCAGTGCAGGATACATCCACTAGCATTTAGGCTGAAGAAAAGACCATAACCGGAAAAGATTTTCACAGCATGACATTCATCTAAAAGGAGGTCTACTTTCAGAATTAGTGCTCACTGAATTCAGATTATATATATTCTGCTGAATAAAGCAGTGATATTATAAAATTTATGTATTGATGAAATTTGTAATGCTTAGAAAAGGAAACAAACTAAAATTAAAAATTATTTTGAGCAGAAACTAATGCAAAGCAGAATTTAAAATACAATCAGAAATATTTTTGAAACAGAATAGATAAAAACTCATCTGGAAAGAATGTCAATATTGGGTGAAATATGAAGTTCTCAAAAACAGATATATCTCAATCTCTGCTTTCATTAAGATTTAAAGAATATTAACAGTTAACTTATTTGCAAAAACATTAAGGTCTTACAACTTCTATGAGAAATAAATGTAAGGAAAGTGATCTTACTGAAATTCTTGCTGAAAGGCTGCATTATGTGTTCAAGCCACAACCCAAGAATTCATATCACAGGACCTCCTTGTTTCATAAATTAGTGAAATGTTAAAGTCAAGGGACATGTAGGTGGTCAGAGCAGATGATACAACTGGATCTCGACTTCTAGTGCAGACCCTGAAGAAGAGAGGTCTAGTGAAGCTGAATAAACCATTTGCTATTGGAACCTGTCCTCTGCTAAATTAACTTTTTGAAAAATTACAAATTTCTACTAATACCTCACAGATTTTCTACACAGTTCAGACACTACTGACAGATCTGACAAAGATAAAAATGTGTTGGATTTATAGGCTACCTTGAAATGCATTTTAGGATGAAATAAAAGCTTTCCTTGTTCTCTGTTCAGCCAGAAACTAACTACTGCAAACAGTTTTAGTAGTTCTCCACTGCCTTTGTTATTTCATCATGAACAAAAAGTTTCTGCCCCCAAAACAATAGTAAAAGATAATAATTATGGTCCAATAATATTCAGTTCTTGAGATGACAGTCAAATTTGTTAATAAATATATTTTTTTTTTTACTCCTCACTATTATCCACAACATTGCTTAAGCTTTTTCTTTACTGATTTGCTTTCTGATATTGAAAGTACACAATGTCTAGCTACAAGAGAGCTGCTCATTAGTGCTGAACTGTTGGCAATGATCAGTGGAGCATTTGTGTTTTTACTAAAATAAATAATTAGCAACTATGCTAAAGATATTGCATGTAGGGGAAAATAGAACAAAGAAGAATCAATATATATTAAATCTTTGAGAAGCTCATAGGATGATTAATTACCTCAGTAGTAGAACACTATTAATTGACTAAAAATACAGTTTATGCAGATTGGGGCTTACTTGTTAGTCGACAGAAGGGGATTTTTAAGAGAGATAAGCCCACACAAAGTCATGGACAAGTCCCCTTCAGCATTAAGCATGTCATTAACCTGACCATTCTTATTTTTGTCATAAATATGTATGTCCTGTTTCCCAAGATGAGAGCAATGTGTTTGAATTACTGTTTTTAAGATGACCCAAACTTGTTTCTTGGCTTCATTTTTCAGCCAAATATCTGAAAAGCAAGCTGAAATTAGTGCTGAGCACAAGCACTGCTAAACCTCAGTCTATTTTTTTTTAGATCTCCTAGGTTGAAGTCCTTTTTCTAGACATGCAGAAATGTAATGCCATTCCTTCAGCTGAAGTCTGAATACTCTAACTTTTTCTCTTTGCAACTGATAAGGAACACAATGTTCTGTAATCATATTCTAATCACTGCAGCAATTTCCAGCTACACCTCAGTTACAGGAGGCTTAGAAGACTATTACTCAATGATTCCATGTATAATCTTCACAAGAAAAGGAATGGCAACATTTTAGGGATAATTCAACCTTGCCCAATGATTTTTTGCCATTTTAAAGTGGAAGGAGGACAGCAGGTAAATTATCTGATATACAGAAGCAAAGAGGGCATATTAGTTAAAGTCATCTTGAAAAAGCATAGCAAAACAGCTTAAAAAAAAAGAAAAAAGAAAATAAAGTCAAAGCATCTATAAAGTAGCTTTGAGTCTTATCCAATGGAAACCAATTATTTGGATGGAAGTGAATCCCTCCTCCACTGGTTTTAGGTTTCTTAAAATAAGATTCTAGTATTTTATGTAGTCATACAGACTGTATGCTATAGTCACAGGATCAATGCACCAGATACACTAAACCTAGTAAGAGTTTTTGCAGGAAAGGTCAAAACAAGAGAAACAGGTGTTTTATATAAATAGATAAGGATTTCACCAACTCATCCTCCAGGAGAGATCAGTGAGGCTTCTTGGCCATGATCAGACTATTGGCCTAACCTTATCAACAGTGTGTGTGAAGGTGACGTGAGAACTTTCTCTCCCTCACACCCCTCTGCTATGCTGCCAAAAATTCTGGTTTGTATGAACACGCAATTTGCCTTTTTCACTAGAGAAGTCAGTAAGCACCTTTTTATGAAGCCTATCAAGAAGCTGGGCAGAAAATCAGTTTTGAGAGCTGAGCTAACGCTGCCAATGAAACTTCAGAACTTGTTTTTGGGATGACCTGCAGTTGCAAAAGTCATGTATGTTCTGCCAGGCATGGGATCAAGAGACCTGATGAGGTCTTGGTTCAGCTGGCCACCCCTTCTCCACAAAAGCAGTGCTCTTTGCAGAACTACAGTGCCAACAGAGAGTCCCTTTTAGATCAGCTGCAGTGTTAGCTCTGTGAGCTGCCACTTCTCTGAATTCCTCATTATCTATGCATGAAATCCAATGGGTGCCTAATGCCAGCTTAAAATACAAATCAACACATTACTAGCAACAGGGTAAGTAGAGTCTTGAATGTATACAAACATGGCATTACAGGCAGGCACCTGTTTAAGCTACTACGCTGTTGTACTTTTGCAGTTACCTCTGTTACTTATAAAGAAATTTAGAAATCTAGACAAAACTATTTTTCTAAGTAGATATTGACAGCTTCCTTGTGACTGCTCCTGCAAAAGCATCACCAGTTGCACTATTCGTCTTCTAGGTAGAAGCACGTTTTCCTAGTATTTTAACTAATTCTTCATACACTTCAGGAGCTTTAGGAGCACTGTGTTAATCGGAATAAATGTGAAATGACCTCATTCTTTAACATATCCTTGCAAGAGGACTTTCCATTGAAATGGTACTTGTTCTTGCTCCTGTACATAAATTTCCAATGCACACTACTCCCCCAAATCTCTCTCCAAGCTGCATGTCAGCTCTTATCTCTTGAATAGCAGAATGGTGTAGAATTGTTGTCTATGAAATATCTGTATTTCTTCTGATTTTATATTATTCAACAATACTTCCATTAATTATATGTCTTAAAAATACAGGCTCCTAAGATTAGCCTGCAAAAATGTAGTTTACATACCTACATGAGGATTCCCTTTGCCAATAAAATAAAATAAAATAAAATAAATGCTATATCCTTTGCTATGTTAGCAGTTAGCTAATGGGCACTTCACTGACTAAATGCCTTGAGAGTTATTTTGCTTGTCTCTGCTTTTCTTGCTTCCCTCTGTATTTTATCTCATTTAAATTTTGCCTCTCTTTCTAAGCAGATTAAATTTAATCCTTTTCCATTATTTGTGCCAGTGTGTGCACGAAGAGAGGCCCATAAACTGTTTTGCTCTGGTATCCCAAGTTTCCTTCTTTTTTTTTTTTTTTTTTTTAACTGACAACTCTGGGCTGCTTCTTAGGCCTCTCAATATTAGCACTGCAAATGGAGAAACCCGGGAATAATCTTTGCCACAGCTACTTACGACAACAGGAAATTCATGACCTTGTGACCATAGCCAACAAAACCTATGCTTTTCAGGTCTTTTTCAGTACTAAGTTCCAAGTTTCATACTAATGCTGCTTAGCTTTTCTTGTGAGAGCAGGAAAGAAAATGCCCTGGTAGGAATTAATTATGAGGCAGTTAGGGCTAATTAAAGTCTCCATAGGTCCATTTACATAACTTGTAATGCTTGTGGCAGCTATTACACACATACACACAAAAAGGACAAAAATGAAGCATCATGTCACTTACCTATTCCACAGCTGAGAACTGCGTAGATAATTTTTAGCCTTTTTCTATGTTGTGCAGTAAGTGTGATAACCACTGATAATCTCCAACATGGCAATCTCACCACGTGTCAAAAAATAAGATAAATAGGTCTAGTTTTCAAGGTGAAATTTTCTTCTGTGCTTACCAGGGCAGACCTGTGAATTCTCATCTTCATCCCACAGCCAAGATTTTTACATACTTGAGTGCTCAGTAATCAACATATCCAAAATGAGTAATTGATACCATTGTTTACTCAGTAAAAGTTTAGGAATTTACTTCTCATTGTGTAAATTCCCTATTCACGGGTTTTTACGTTATCTTTCCTCTATTCTGTTTAAGAGAATAAGGCAAGTAAATGAACAAACTAATGAAATCTCAGGCTGTGATTATGGAAGTAGTCATATCTGGGTTGAAGAAAGCATCTGGATTTCAGACTTGGCTATTCAGATTAGGTAAGGCTTCATTAATCTGATTCGGAGTCAAAGGAGTCTGAAGAACCAGTTCCTCTTGGATGTGCTTTTGTGCGATATGGCTGTAGATTACATGGGGTAGGTGCTGTTGCTACATCCACCTTCATCCTCACAAGTAACGCTTCTTCCAAGTCCCTTGGCCCAGTTCTCTGTCTCTCTTTTCCCAGGAGGGACAGGACAATCTTTCTTCCCAGTTCACTTTCTCTTAACCCATCCCCTACTTCATGAGCATTTCCAGACCCTTTGCTTTCACAAACTCATCTCAAAGCTGAACTCCAGGATTTCCTCCCATCTCCCTCCCCTGTTCCCTCTCCTGGAATCAAAATCACAAAACAGAATTTCATTTGCACTCACAAGAAAACCTGAATAATTGCAGTAACTAAGAACATCACACGATATTCCAATACCCCCCTCATAACAGCAGGAAAGACTGTCCACAGTATGACCTCAATACACATTGCTTATCTTAGAAAAAAAAAAAAAAAGATATTGTGTGGAACTGCTAGAGGTGTTTGATAACTTTTCATTCATGAGAAGAGAGGAATTTAACTTTGACAATATTTATTCATTTAAAATCCTTTTTTAAATTGTACAATGAGATGAGTAAGCAACGGGGAAAAACCAGACACCTTCACCCTACTGAATTTTTACAGAATCTGCACAATGTTCAGGCTTCCATATGTTAGCTCCTGTGGGGGATCCCATCTCGAAAACCTCAAGTTTATAGCAATCGTAGAAGTCTCTGTGGGTCTCCCTTGCTGAATAATTTTCATATTTTTTTTTTTCATTTAAAGCTTGTTTATATACATATTCAAATTAACAAGAAATCATCTGATTAGAACTCTAGGTACTTTTCACTACCTCAGTGACAAATGAATTAATTTGAAATAATCCATAAACATCAGTTATAGGCTACTCTATATATCTGATGAAAGAATTAACTGTTCAAAATTTGTAAACAGATTATTGGAACAGTCATGGGACCCAGATTGGAAACAAACTGAACACTGCAAATATCCAGAGCTAATGGCAAAGTAAACACATATAGTTTTCTGAAAAACATATAAAACCTATTAAGAAATACCTCTAAAAGAGCAGGAAGAAGCCAGAATATTTAAACACTAGGGCTTGAGGTATTATAAGGTATCCTTCAGGTAGACTGAGGCCTACTAAAGAAAATACAGACTACATACAAAAATCAAACTAACAGACAATGTAAACATGCAACAAAAAATAATAATATTCTTTCAACAGGGACAAGAAGCCAACAAAAAGCCTGTATGACCAACAAACAATAAGGCTACAAAAAGTACACTCAGAGAAGATTCACACATAGCAGAAAAAACAAATTAAATTTTTTACACCACTCTTTGGTATGGAAAGTACTATTGACTCCCATACTGTAATCCTTTGCCTGGGAGACTTGTCAGAGGATTCATGTGAAATTGAAATAATTGTAGAAAAAGTCATGACACAAATGTACAAAATGAAAAGTAGGAGCTCACAGGGACCAGATGGTGTCCACTCATGACTTTCAAGGGAGCATGAGGATGTAACAGACAAATAGCAGATTGTAAATTCCTGCCTAAAATTGTGCTGGTATATGGAGTTTAAAAAAGCTAATAAAACTAAACAAGGAAAAAGATGTCAAGCACAAGTTGGAAGTCTGATACCTGCATAGGGTCAGATAGTAAAATCCTTAATAAAATACAAGATAAACAAACTTGGACAAATGTGTTCTACTTGGAAAAAGTCAATGTGTTTTCAAAGAGGAAGCAATGCCTTAAAAAACTATTAGGATTCTCAGTGTTGGATTTCAACAGGAATCTAGGTACAGATCTTATATATCCTATTTATTCTTTGAAAAAGTTTTCAATAAATTCTTTCACTAGAAGATTTTGAAGAAGTAGATGGTCATATGCAAGGGAAAAAGTCTTGGCTAGACAATTTGCTTAATTTGCTTTAGATAAAGAAGACATGTATAACCAGCTCTTAAGCAATGAATGAAAATCATCGGTGAAGCTTCACTGCGATCCCTGCTCTTCTGTATGGTCATAAATACAACCTCCCAAAGGGGGTGTGTAGTGAGCTGACAAAGTTCGCTGACGATACTGAGTTATTAAAGTAGGAAGGACAAGACTCATGAAAAACTGCAGATGGACATTATGAGACTAAGAGGCTGAGCAATAAAATGTCAGATGCTGATCAATATAGGTAAAAGTGTAGTTAGTCAGACGGAAGAAAAATAATCTCACCTCCACATTTAAAGTGATAGCTGTTGAGTTGAGCATTACAGCTTCAGAGCATGATCTTTTGACTGTGATCGACAGTTCTATGAAAATGGCTGCTCAGTGCTCAATAGTAGTTAAAAAAGACAAATTATATGTTAGAAACTGTTTTAAAATGAAGAGAGAATAAAGTGGACAACTTCATTATACTGTTGTATAAATCCATAGTACACCATATTTCGAATGTTATATATTCCTTAATCTCAGAACAGATACGGTAACATGAAATATATACAGGAAAAGTCAGCTGAAATCAAAGGTGTAGGAGAGCTCTTGTACAAGGCACAACTAAGCTAACTTTCTCCAGCATGGAAATTAAGTGACTGATGGAGGACATGAGAAAAATTTACAAAATTGTACCTGTTATGAAAAGAGTTGATAACAATGAAGTGTTTCATTTCTCCTCTATAGTATCAGAACTAGGGCCCATCAAATTAAGACAAGCAGGAGTCAGGTTTCACATACAAAAAAAAAAAAAAGGTACCAATCATCTATACAGTATCTGGGTTCCATAATGCTGTGGGATTCAAAATCTGGGAGATTTTGCAATCAAGGGGAGAAAGAACATAGAAGGCAAATAGACAGATTGCTACAAAACAGAAGGAGATCAGTCTTGGCATATAGAGTTCCCTGACTAAAACAGCTCTGACTGAAAACAGGTGGAGACCAGTAAAAATACTGAAGGAAAGCATCCTACATCTGTAGTCTGCTTTTACTCTTTCCTAAACATTCACTGATATACTCCATCAGAGTCAGAATACAAAATCAGATGAACCTTTGTTCTTACCGACTGTGATTGTCTTTCTATGTTTATAGCTTCAGGTTATAAGGCAAGTGTCACCTGCAACATATTAATCTTTTCCCCTGTGAACTAAATATATCATAGCTGAAGAATGCAAAGTTACTTGCAACTTCCCCTTACACTCCTGCTACTGATGTCTGCCCCTTATTCAGTGCTCAACGAGGAGTAGTGGGCTCACCCGCTGCACTTGTTAATCTGCTATCCTTCTGTCCCCTACAGCCCAGAAACCTTAATGACAGATCTTTTTAGTGTTTACTAGCAGCTGGAGAAATATATGCTTAATCTGTTATTTTTGCATGGAGAATGTCAGAACGTTTTCCATCGTTTTTGTTATATAACACAATGGCCATTTAGTAGACTGCAAGGAAAGAGAATGCTAGAGATTATGGCTGAACTAGTTTTCAAAAACAGTTAGACAAATAAAATATTTATATTGAATAGATTTCACATTGCAAAGCCTGGAATTTGGCAACAGACATTACAAATCATGAGCAATATAGAAGATACAGAATTTAATTAACAAAGCTAAAGATGGAGAAGAAAGCTCACTGATATATGTAATATGGCTCTCAGCTTCAATATTCAGCAATAAAACAACAAGCCAATAATTCTAAACCAATCTGAAATGAGCAAAAAACAGAAGCAACATATTTGGAAGGTTATATTTCAAAATGTAATTAGTGTCAGAATATTTCAGAACTCCTAAAAGCAAATAAGTCACCAAGTTCAATACAAAGGGAAGTACACATAACAAAAAAGTAATTTAGAGAAGGAAACATACTTCATTATTTTTATTATTTAAATCTAATCATTATCAGATTAACTTAGAGGAAATGAAGGTAAAATACTACATCTTCATATTGCCAAATAATTGATGCCAAAGAAATTTTAACTTACTGGAAACAATCCCTTCTGTGGAATTAAAGAGAGAAAAACAAAACAAAACAAAACAAAAAAACCACCAAACTATTAAATCTGTTAAATAGCAGATTCCACTGTAAAATATAGTTTTCCAAAGATTAATCAAGGTTTAAATGAGTGGCCACAGAACATTATTTCCTATGTTCTATCTTCATGAAATTAAAGATGACTCTGAAAAAAGGCCTATATGATTATTTTCAACAAGAACACTGAGTTGTAATTTATTTATTACTGTACATGAAGAGATCTTTTGGACAAATCTAGTATTTTACTGTGTAAAATACTGAGATGACTTTCAAAAAACACATTCCATCACAACTTTCAGGTGGATGCTCACTTTCTATCAGAATCCAAACATTTTCAAAATGTTCCCACAAATCCACAATGCTGAGCATCACCAAGATGTCATTTATATGACTGAGCAAGAAGCAATGCCTGCCTTTGGCTGTGGTATGCAAAGTGGCCACACCACCAAGCTTATACAGACACCTGAACATGATGAGAAAAAGTTGGCAATGGATTACCCTGCGTTTTTTAGTGCTCCCAGACTAACCTCCTCTACAGAAACTTCATAGACACTTCAGGACTAGTGATGTTACTGGCAGTTTTAACTTCTGCAGGTTGAATACGCTGAAATAGAGTTGGGCGAATGTTTTGATGTTCATATATGTGACTGGATTCAGAGAAAAATGTCTCTTGTTTAGAAGCATGTCTGGTGATAGGAAGAGAGACCAACTGATCTCCTCTCTTTCTGTTTAGTCAGGAAATGGCCATCCTTGCACACTGTCTTTCAGCTGTTCTGCTGTAACCAGGAGCTTCAGACAAATGTTAATGTGTAAGACTGAAAATAAGCTTTGTATTGTTTTGCCCCTTCCAAATTCAGGCTTGGCTTGAGGTTTGTACACAGTCAGACCGGTAGTTGTTTTATCCAAACTAGTTCATCCATTCCTAATCAAGATGCTAGCAGCCAGCTGTGTTGATCCTCTTGTATTCAGCACACAGCCTTTCTACGCTCTGCAGAAAAAGATCTCACTTTAGACTATGCTCAGCCAAGAGAGTTTTCCATGAGGAATGTACAGGCGCGAGCTCTCTGGCTCTGGCTTTGCTCCGCATGAAAGTTAATTGCGTACGCCTTGGATGAGCATTTAGACCCGCACCTCTTAACCTTTGCACCACTGAGAATAAGCACCGTTTTCAGCCCTACAGCACAGAACAGGAGCAAGCTCACCTAATTACCTCTCCATATTTCCTCTTGTACTGACATCTTCCCATGCGCTGTTCCCTCCTTGGAGTTCCGCCTGCAGCCTTCCTACTAACCACTCCCTCCTACGCCCCCAGGGTAAAGGAGTTACCTTTCGCCAGGCCAAAGGAGTCACTGCACACTCCTCAGGTTTCTCTCTTCCTAAACCCCTGGGCGGTTTTCCAGCATAATAGAGTACTGGCTACTCTCCCAAGGCTTCGGTCAAGTTATCTAAAGGAAAAGCATTAGCAGCTGGGGAGAAGAGGAGGATACAACACTAGTAGCCCTGCACAGCCAGCTATGTGACTGTGTGAAGGGGTTCAGCCAAACAGGGTTTGGCACTGACAGCAGAAACACCGAGCACACCAGGGCTGGGTGACAACACTATGGGATGTTCCAAGGTCCTGCTAATTTGTCACGTGGATGAGGACCTGAGCAGAGCACAGTGTGCCTACCATTTGGTCCAGACACTGCTATTTCTGTACTGCGAATCAGGATTCAAAAAAAAACCAATGCACATAGACCCACAATGATGAAAACATCACTCCCCTTCACCCTTGATTTAGGCTTAGCTAAGAAGTCTGGATTGAATGTACTACCTGGTTACACCTAGCACTAAAAATTCTTCATTGGAGTCCAGGTCCCTTTGATGGAAGTATCAGATTTTGCTTTGCTCTTGCATGCATGCAGTCCTCTACAGAGAAAAAAAAAATAGTCTTCAAACCACCACTAAAAGGCTTCTTTTCTGGTTGTTGGCTGGTATGACAGAGTAAGAGGTGACTATGCCCTCATCTCCTTTACAATTACAAAAACAGGAAAAGGTTCACTACCAGACCTTTGCAGATTAACTATGCTACAAAAATTTAAAATTTCTGCTTTGCATAACTACACTGTTGTAAAATTTGCTAAAGTACATACATTTTTTTCTTAGCACCTATTAAGAAAATGTGACTAACAAGATGGTAACCAACAAGAAGGAAATGAGGGAAATGGCCATGAGCATATATATATGATGTACATATAATGACATACATCTATAATACAAGAAAGATTGCCAACCAATACCGGACTCAGTTGATCACTGTCTTTTTTTAGTTTTTATTTTTTTTAGCTATTAAAAATCCAACAGATAGCCTTGTCCAGGGAGTTCATTGATGAAGGAGCTTCTAACACATCTCACAATATGGTGGGCTCTTTATGAAACTCTGTGACAGCCCTAGCAAAAACATGTATTCTATTAGTACAGTGAAGGTAGAAAGAATGAAAACAGGCAATAACAAAACCATCCCTGGGTACAGACCCTATGAAAGTAAAAGATGTTTTTTTTTTTTTTTTTTCAACAGAGCCTAGGGTGGCCTTACTGTTGTGTTTGATTTGCTATAATTTCATTTAGATGCCACTGCCCTTGAACAAGTTCACGCGCAGAACTGACATCTTCCATGGGGGTGTCTGAAGCATGTCCTGGAGCTTGGGCTCCTCCAGCAATTACACTATGATAGGAAATCATTTCTTGTAAACTTCAGCCTCAGGTAGCTGAGTATAGTCCACTTGTGACAGTGTTTGTTTTCCCCGCTGAATTTTTCAGACGGTGTCATACTCTATTCACTCACATTGTTGTAGCTTTTGGAAGACTTAATTTTAACTGATATTGTTCTAAGGTAATTCTACACCATTATTCAAATAATATATGTCCACATGGTTTTGTTGTAAAAATGTAGTCAAATACATCTGTTATAACACTGACTCCTCTCAAATTAAGTTTTAGCTATTTCTAATGGCAAGAATTCCAGTGATATGTATTCATGGACAGAAAGGCATGAATACAGCCATCTGAAATAAACATTCTTTGTTCCTTAAAACCATTACTCCCTACAATTGCTTTTTAATTAATCACTCAGTGCTTGCATGTGCTCTGGGGACACTTTTACTTCCTTTATTTTCCTGAGTAAACTCTGATATATCAGTCAGTTTAACACAATACCAGTAGGTGGAGTAATGGTAAAGCAAATATCTGCTTCAGCTATTTATATTTATAAACAGCCATTTTTAATATCTTTTGCTGAGATTTGCATAAACCAGTTGAATATATGTCAGAAATACCTATACATATAAATATTACATGCACACACTTAAAAACATGTAGATTATAGGAGCTTATTCAATACCTAAGTGATGACTCACTTTTTTTATCCTAAGTCTAACATTCTATGCAGTTTTCTTCAAATTCTGTATATTGAGTAATACATATTTTGAAAATTGTGCTAGAAGCCCAAAATCCTACATTCCCATCCACTTAAAAAGGATGAATCATTGCCTGAAGGAAGTAAGGACTCACTGCAAGCTCCACTTTGGTATTGAGGTTAGTTGAGATTTGAAAGACAGGTTTGGTTAATAGTGTCATGCCCTTGCCAGCCTGCAGTTGTGTAGCGTGCCCAAAGCCTTCAGTACACTGGAGAGGAGCAGCATTAGCAAGACCTTTGTCCTGTGTCAGGGTGGAGGATGGCTGTCCTCGATGAATGCACTTAGGTAAAGAGAAAGTTTCTACAAATGCAGCTTCTATTCTTCTTCCTCTCCATTGCACAAAATTCTCCCAGCTACTCATCTGGGCTTCAGACAAACAATAGCAACTTCCAAACACTCAGGTAGGCAACAAAGCAGAGCCTTAATAAAGACATGACAGACCAACTTCCCTGCAGCATTTTAGTCTCCTGAAGCAGCAATGTTAAGCTCAAATTTAAGTCACTCCCATATGTGTTATCAAAATATAGAAACTTCAGAAAATTAAACAGAGATGCACTGAAAAAAAAAATCATTTGGACTGCAGCCTGTAGTCTGTCTTTGTTCAGGCAAAATTCCTACTAAAGACAGTTGCGTGTTTTTTTTCTTTCTGATAAAACAAGCAGGCACAAACACTTTGGTCAATATAAGAAGAAAAATGATCAGTTATTATTAATGTATTTATTGAGTTACTGCATTCAGATAAGAAGGAATTCAGTACACTTCTGTATAGCTATCTTTGATGTCCATAGCATACTGAAGACAAAACATGCCTTAATATCAGTGTTAATTTTATAAAATGGCTGAAACTGAGCTTTGGTTGTGGGCAAAAGTTAAAAACTGGGTCAGGTTATCACCATCATTCCTTAGCTATGAGATTTCCAAGAAAAAAACATAAGTGAAGGAGCTTCAGTTTGCTCGTAGTGATCATATTAAATTGCAAATACCTACACAAAAGGGGAAAAAAAAAAAAAAAAGAAAAAAGAAAAAAAAAAAAAGGACAAGATTTCTTCTGTAAAATTAATATAGGTCTAAAGAACTGTAAATATCAGTCTCAATATATGCACTACTGAGTGTCGGTGAGATTGCATCTCCTATCACCATTTGTTCTCTGCAGCTACGTGGAGATTATTAATATTAAAGAAATTCACTCTCCCCACCAAATCCACAAGTTCAAGAATATATTTTCTTATATTAAAATACTATGCTACCTTCTTTAGGATTGTTCAAGCTCATAATAGTTTTACTATAATTTTGTTTGTAAATTAATTCCAATTCACTTGGGATTTTTTATCCTTTTTGTATGCAGTATTCAGCAAACCAAAAATATCTGTACTTTTTCCCCTGCCAATACAAGCATTGCAGTATTATCATCTTCCAACACATTCCTATTTTTCTCTAGGAGAAAAGGGGGAGGGGGGAATGTGCAGAATAACATATATTTCAAAGTAACCACTTGTTTTCTGTCAGACAAAATATAGTCATATCCCTGAAAACAAATATAACCTCAACTTATACCACAGAAAGCAAGTGAGCAAAAAAAAACACATATAAAATATACCACAATCATTCAATAAAAAGAGCTGTAAGATTAAGGGAGTCATGCATTAGCATGATCTCAGGAGATCAAGCTCATAGTATCTGACATGTTTTGACACATGCGGAAAGCATAAATGAGTTTTAAAGCTGAATGAAGGAACATTTTACAGGGCTGTTGCCTCATTAGGGTCTTATTCTTCAAGCTGCTGCACACCTCCAGCCTCACAGTTGGGGTGCACCCTGCACAAGAGGCGAGGCAGCCTCCAGCGCCAGTCCTGTTTGACAATCATCCAAGCTGAGGACGAGGGCTTCCAGGAGAGCTGAGGCAGCACATCTGGGTGCAAGGCTGCAAGGACGGGGCCACGGCAGAGGCAGATGTGTTGCACAGGGTCGGCATGCCCTTTTCTCAAAAGATAAACTCAATTCACCTTCTGCACTCCGCCTCGCTACCTAGTATGTTGGCTGTTCGTTTCTTCTTGCATTGATGCAGTAAAAAGGAGGGGCGGGAGGGGGAACCCACACCTTTTTTAGCAGCTGAGTGCAGGAAATTCAGCTCACGTCCAAGCATTTGGAAAAAGGGGGTGTGGGAGGACACAAGCTTGTACCTCACACACTAGCACTCATTCTTCTGCATTTCAGACTTGTCTTTTCCAAAAGAGACAGAGATGGCTTTCTTCAGCCCTTGTTTCTTTCTTGAGAACAAAATTGTTTTCTACAGAGGCCTTTATTCCCATCTCTGGAGGATTTAGGCTGAACAGGAATTTCCCCAGTTTTCAAAACTATTGCTTACTCAAACACGACAGGTCAAGATCCCAAGAAACAAAGATAATATTTTAGCAAAAACTTGTTCTCTGCTCTAATTTTCTAATTAACCTATTTTTTAAAAAAAATATTTTTTTTTCTTTTTAAAATAACACAGTTTGAAATTTCAAATAGATTTCCGAATAGATTCAGAGCAGGGTATTAACCCTTTACTGCAGTCTTTTTTTCTGCTCACAAGGAATCCTGCCCATGGGAGAAAAAAAAAATCCTGTAGCATTTATGGCAAGGGCCTTCTGCATTGATGACAAAAGAGATGAACCAAGTCAGTTTTGCACTCACTCTTAATCTGACTACACAGTTTCCAGTTTAGGTGCTAGTTTGTCATTCACTGTTATCCACAGTATAAGGTTCCGAGGCCTGATATGAGAGGTCAGGGGATGATTTAGTGTATGAATTTGCCCTTTTGATATTTTTGTTGATGCTTCTGAGTCTAGAGAGCCCCTTTGCATGAATTTTAGCCGATGCTACCTAGAAAGGTAAATTTACAATATAGTCTCTTCTGCTGATCCTATTCTGTAAAACTGCATCCTATTTCAGTGACTGCTAGGTGCTGTGTCTCTGTGTAATGATTTGCAGTATTTTATATATTACTCCCTGGGCTCAGAGCCATACAGAAGAGAGAATTTGGAAAGCAAAAGCAGAAAGGGAAGGGAGTCTTAGATTTGCTGTGAGGCAGAAATCAAGGGCAAGTCTAGAAGATCTTGACAGAAAATGAGACAAGAGAAAGTGAAGTGGTGGCAGAGGGGTGTGAATAAAAAACAGATCACTTCTGAGAACTTGAACATACTGCAGGGGAAATCCAATATTTAGCTGAAATGTTTTGCTTCTCTAAAAGAACTGTAAAAACATTTACACAGAGATCTGTGTGAACATCCTGGACTTTGAGATAAATTCAGTCAGAATTGACCTTGGGAGGTCACCTGACCTCCTGCTCAAAGCACAATCAGAGCTGAATCCATTTGCACCATGCATTTGTGAACAGGCGTGTAATGAATATTATACCCTTAACCAAGTGTCCTGGGCTAAAAAAAAAAAAAAGGTTTACCACCTGAAACAGCTTGACATCTGAGAGGTAAAGAATGTATCCAGCAGTAACTAACAGGTATTCACTATCCCATCACTTCAAAGAACAGCTTTCACATGTTAGCAGCAGCCTGGTTACAGCTTTGCCTTATCTGCATTAAAAGATTACTAAATCTCAAGTAATGCACAGAAAAGCGAACTACAGTAATGCTTTAGTGGTATGGGGACCAGAGGAGACCTGAAGAAAGATGTGAGGAAAACGCCTTTAGAGTCTTCCTCAATTTTCTACATAGAACTTTAAAATATTCTATAGCAAGAAACGAGATCCCCACAGAGTTCATGTAAATGAGAGCTCTAAAAAATGTGTGCTAGGTACCAGAGGATTTGTTCATTATTAAACTTGTATTGTGTTTACCTGTGTAGCTCAAGATTGAGGAAGACTTAATTGCATACTATGTCCTTGCCCTCTGACCTTCCTGTTTAATTACAGTTTGCTATAGTAAGAATTAGGTGCACCATTTTCTCTTATTTCCCTAGGACTGAGACAGTTATTAATTCCAAATAAGCTTGCTTTTTCCATCTGCAGAAGGCTATATTTTCTTTTCATTGCATGCAGAGTACTCCCAGAAGCTTTTAATTTACATATATTGAAGATCACTTCACACATTTAACACTTCCAAAGTAAACTTGCTTAGAGCCACCATGTGGCTGAGCTCTGATATTTAATCTCCTGGTCCGTAATCATAACACCTACAGAAATGAGCAAGAGGAGGAGCAGAGGTGGGGGGTCTGTGTGTGTATGTATGTATGGCTTACACACACACTGAGTGTGCATGAGGAGCATAGCTGCCTGGTATCTTCACTGGGGATTTTGTTTTTTTTTTTTTTAAGCGTTGTTTTTAAACGTATAAGGCTGATCTTCAACATACTTCCCACTCTCTTCCACAGAGTTGTTTTTGCCATATTGTATGGTTTAGCTTGCAACAAAGACAAGGTTCTTTCCTGAACCAGTGAAGATTTGCTCTTTTTCTTTCGGAAGGGATATTAATTGAAATTATATTCTACTCCCATCCTCACCTACTAGCTTAGTAGTCATCACATTGCACAAATTATTTTTAATACCTTGAAAAATTCATTAAGTGAACAAAAGATCCTGACATAAGTCATAAGATTTTTTTTCCCCCTCAGATGTGAAGTTAATAAAAAAGGACTCTGGAATATTAAGGTCTACTTTTTAAGCCACCTTTCTTCCTATTTTAAAGAAGAGCCTTTCTGATTTTTTTCCAGCAAATTTAGACACTAAGCTCTGACCAAAGATAATCATTAAACCAGAGGATTTGATGTGCATGAACCTTCCAGCAAAACATGAGATTTTTCAGAATGAGACTTGTTTTCTTTGTTAAGAGACTGAGCACAGAAGGCAGCAGTTAAGCCTCTTTCTCAGATTTCATGCAGGGTAAAACCTGCCATTTGTAAGACTTCTGTCCTCAGAAAAGTCTCTGCCACAGACTGGATGGAGAAAGAAAGAGAAAGTATAGTGTATGTGGTGACAGTGGAAGCATTGTGCCCTGCTGGAGCACATATAAGTGCTGAAAGGGCTGAAAATAAGTTGATGTCACAAGTACAGATCAATTTCTCTGGACTGTCAAGCATGAAGAATGTATCCTGTCTTCTTCAATGTTCATGGCAGTTCTTCAGTACGGCGGTATTCACCTGGGGTTTTGTTTATATGTGACCCATCTCCTCACCCCAATGATCCAGAACTATTATCAGGGTCTCCTGTTGATAAGAAAAGATCTTCTGACTTTTGTTTCAAGTTCTCATACTGTCCAACTCAACATGATTTGGAATTTGAAGGACTTGCTTCGGTGAAAGCCTGAAATAACATGGATTTGGGGTGTGGGACAACTTGTTTTGTGGATATCATTAAGAACAAAGGGTGACAGTAATGGACAGATTCATTTATTTCCCCTACCAGAAACCCACTTCCCCAAGCCTTTCCCAGCACTGACATTTTAACATAGTTTCCCAATCCCTAGTCAGTGCCACTTCTCACACTGAAGAGGATTTGAGGTCAGAGATGGATCAACACACTGTACAGGTTCACACAGCAATGAGGAGGCCAGCTGGTGTCTGGGATTATTTTGTCCAACAGGAAACAACCAGAGTAATGAGGCTGTGCTCTGACACAGCATATCAATGCAACCTTGGAGAAAGCTTTGTGAAAAATTATGCCAAGAGAAAGAGCAGGGATAAGCCTCACTTGGATTGTTCATACACATGATGCCCCTTGACTCTGGAACTGGATTTGCACTTGAGTCCAGTCAGTCATCTACTGAAGAGTCACTGCCTCCTTAGTAGGACACCACCCAGGCCTGGAGCAGCACCTGGGGGTGTCCAGGCTGTAATGGACATTGTCACCAACCCCTGCCCAGCATAGTTCACCTTTGTAGGGACTGTGGGACAGGGCTGGTCAGTGAGGTAGGACATTAGAACACATCTCACTCCCAGGCCCCCCTCTGGTGCACTTAGCATGGTCACAATTCACTATTTGCACTATTCAAATCCATGTTAGTTCAAAGCCATTTGTAAAATTACTGACATCAGGAATTTAGTCCAGGTCAAGATTTGACAGAATTGCAATAGCAAAGGAAAGAATTTACTTTTCTTTAGAAAAAATTGTTTCCTTTTACAGTTAAATCTAGTTATGCTCATAGTGTAAATATCTAAACCTGCATATGCCTATTTACAAGGTATTTTCTACTTAGTTGAGGTTTTCAGAGATAACTACATTGGTCAGAAATCAACAGCAGTCTCCACAGAAGGGCCTAAGTCTTTATGTGATATCTTCTAATTACTTTTGATTATATTTTTCTAAGTTGTTCTAGACTGATCCAGTTTGGTGTGTTAAATTGTCCTCTCCAAGAAGTCATGGGCAATTGCAACAGGAAACTGCTCATCCTTCCCAAAACAATGATTTCTCATTACATGCTTAACTTGAAGTCTAGTGGGGTTGAACATATGTTTTAAGTGCTGGTTTATGTGAACTGAGACCCTTGGAAGCTCAAAGTTTGAGAGGCATGTACTTATCTGGCTATGTAGGGCATAAATGGTGGGAAGACTAAATAAACCAAAACCATCTGAAACTTCTTTTCATTTGTTTCATTTAACAGCAACAAAAACCTCTCCACTTAGATGTAGCCAAGACTTTCATAAACAATTATTACTTAGCTGATTTTGAGACTGCCATGAAAATCTTTCTACAGCTCATTTTACTAAAGGACCATCTGTACTTGAGGTATTTATCCAACTTTGCTAAATGACCCATCTTACCATAAATGATTTATTAATCAAAACCATTTTTAACATGGTAGCAGCCCAGACATGCAGCACAAGTAAGGCAACACATAATGCATTTCAAGATCCTGTAGTAAAGTTAATGGCTGCTTCCAAGAGGCAGTGAAAACAACAAGTGTTGGCAGTGAAGTTTTTAGATGTCTAGGAAGAAGTGACGTAAAATACAGTAACATCCACAGGGTTTTGATAGAGCTGACTCAGTAATGTACTCCAATAAAAAACTTCCACTTAAATCTATGGGTTGACAATAAGAAAACAAAGAAATCATTCTATAAGGCTTTTAAAACACACGACTAATATACAGGGTTTTTCAACTCTGACTGTTGTATGTATATTTTACATAGTAGAGGAACATCTAGTAACCTGACGTGATAGTATCTTGAAAATTAATTAAATCTTTGGCCTTTTTACTACAACTTCCAGTTGCCATCTAATGTAGAGAACGTGTCTGTGACTGAAGGATTTAACTTTGTTGGGTTTTTGTTTGTTTGTTTTCCACTAAAACAAATGTCTGCATAGTTAGTCAAACCAGGTACACCCAAAGCAGTTTGATTTAGACTGCAGTTCACAATGATCTCTGAAAGCTTAGAGTCAAGACATTTCCAATAATCTGTGACATTTCATCACGAAAAATTAGGCTGAAGCCACCAGTTCAAGCAGGCAAGAGAATAACGCAAAGTTTGGTATTTTGTACAGCAGCATTGCAATTAATGGTAGTACTATGTTCATATATTTATTATCATCTAAGGCCTCCAGGCTTTTTGTTTTGCTTTGGGGGTTGTTTTTTTTTCTTTAATTCATTCATGGGTGGTATCATAAACTTCACAGCTGGAGGTCTTAGCACCAGGTTAATAGTTGCATAATATAACCAAAATTGTCTTTACCTTTGGCATCTACTGCACACAGTTTAAATCCAAACAGGGTTGTTAAAGATTAAAAGCGAAACAAATGGTCTTTTAAAGCCAGATAAGCTAAATTATTACAAATTATACATGTCTCAGTTCAAAATCATTAATGGTTCTCAGAGTAAGAGATTAAAAGACAAAAATAACCTAATTAGAAAGGATTTACAGTAGGGAGTTGAACTATTTGTGCTCAGAGCAAGGCAGGATCTGAAGAACAAGAGACAATGTATTGGTAGCGATGGTGATGATCAGGAATGTTAACTAGAACAGCTTTGCCATAAACCAGTCACAATTTTGTGATAAATCATTAAAAACAATTTCAATACAATATTTGAAAACTTAGCCCATTTTGCATTCTCTGAACAAAAGGAATGGTTAATTACGAGCTTTCAGATATTGCTTTCACTATACCTGTAGTATGTAAAGCTTTGAATTTGAACAGCAAATTTAAACAAAAGTACGTATGTTTGCAAGCAACCATTACAGAACCCAGCACGTGGCTGCGAGGAGAGGAGGCAGCAGAAGCTGCTCTGCTCTGGGAACTGATTTTGGCTTTTCTTCAGGGGGAGGGGGGGCTGCCCGCTTGGGAGCTCCTACAGAGGGGAGGAGGGGCAGCAGGCTCGGGTTGCCTACGAGCCTGAGCGACCAGGAAGTGACGCAGCAGGGGGAGGGGCTGCCGAGGAAACGGTGTGAGGCCCAAACAGAGCCCAGCACGTGGCTGCGAGGAGAGGAGGCTTCGGCCTTTGTGCTCAGTGAAGGGGGAGGGGAAAAAAAAAAAAAAAAGAACACAAACAAAATATATATATACATATAAAAAATACGGGGAGAGGGCGGTTACTGAAAGGGAT
>NW_008597129.1:915-2040 GCF_000691845.1 Merops nubicus | reverse complement strand
ATATCCTAGATGGGATGAAAGGTTAAACTATGCTGTTACCACTATAAATAATAGGTGGGGTGTGAACTGATGCCCTTGTCTTAACGCCTTTTTCCCTACGTCACCTACTCAGGATAGTGAAAGGCTCAAGAAACCCTAAAACAAATCCAAAACTTCTCTTCACCCTGGACAGATTGTTTTGGTAAATTTACCAAACATTGGCAAACTTGTTTTACAAACACCAATAAACTTGAATACATGTTTGGCAACCGATTTGAATAACAAACAACACAAAATTAGTACAAAGTGGATAATTTATATTGAGTAAATTGTGTTAGGGAATAGATTATTAGACTCATAACTGAAATGAGGAAATTCTGACCTCCAAACTCAGGCCTGGTCACCCCGGCTCTGGACGCCAGAGGAATTATGTTCGCTATGGGGCCCAATAGCTTAAAGGTGCTCCATGATCCAGACATCCTCTGCATCTGCCTTTGAGTTGTTTATGATACAGAAATAGTGAAATTTAGTATTGTGTATTTTGTTAAAGTACCAATGGTTAGCGCTGGATCGTGAACATGTACATAGTTGTCGTGGACCGGTATCAAGTGTTAGCGGGTCAGGATACCTGTGACTTTCTCCCCACCCAAAGGGCCTGGAGAGGATTATAGATGAGGCCAAGACGTTCACGTGGTGCTCGCCTCTCAAGGGTAGATCGAAAATAGCCCTTTACCACGCTCAAGAATTGTTATCGAGACCAGCACTCAATATGTGAATTATGCAGTTTATTAAGGGTTAATACTGGTTGGAGATTGAGAGTCCAAAGGCATGTGCCGATGCTCAGCAAGATGGCGTCGACAGGAAGTCCTGTAGGATGATGGGATTTGTAGTTTTGGGCAACAAAATGGCGGCCGGTAGTTCCAGGGCCGCAGCCTTCTGGGTAATGTAGTTCACAGATAAATGGCAGCCGCCCATAGTCAAGATGGCGGCGTGCAGAGTCGCCTGGCAAAGCCACCAGCAACAAAATACACTCTGCGGCTTTAAGATGAAACTCTGATTTCAGAGAAGCGGTTTAAGAACCGAGGCAGCTCCGGAATGTGAGGTATGCAAGGTATGCAGGCAGCTGCAGCAGCCGGAGCCTGCGGC
>NW_008597129.1:0-894 GCF_000691845.1 Merops nubicus | reverse complement strand
GCGGCGGGCAGCGCCGGCGGGCAGTGGTGGCAGGCAGCAGCAGCACAGGGCTCGGGCGCTTGGGCAGCAGCCACGGGCAGACAACGGGAACAAATGGCAGCATGCCCAGTTCCAGCTCCGGTAGATGGTAGCCTGGTGGGGAGGGGGCAGGAACGCCGGCCCCCGTGCCTCTTCAAGACACGGTAGCAGCTTCTTCTCCTCCCCCCTCTCGTTTCTTACCGGGCAATGTAGCTGGAGCGGTCTTTCCTGGTGTGGTATTTTGGAGAGGTCCCGTGGTGAACAAGAAGAAGATTACCTAGCCTGAGCCATCTTTTATAGTGATTACAGTATGGGTCATCCAATAAGAGCCAATTTCATATAACAACATTCTCAGATTTCATTTTTCTGGACTCTTCTTAGAGAGTTAAAATAGTTCCATGCCTGACCAGTAGAGGGTATTCTGTGTTCATATCTTCTGGTTCAAAGCCATAAGAAACCTGTCCATGACATCTCACCCCATGACTTTTGAGACAGCAAAAATGAAACATATCGATTATCTAACCTATATACATGTCCATTAGGTTCTTGTTTCAACTTCTTATTTACAAACGCAAATGAAACTCAAAAATTAAATACAATACTATATACGTGTTCATGATCCAGCATGAACCATCCATATATTGACAGAATACATCATACTAAATTTTATGATTTCTGTATTATGGACAACAACTCAAAGGCAGGTGTAGAGGAAGGTTGGATCATAGAGGACCTTTAAGCTATTAGGCCCCATAGCAAAGGTAACTCCTCTGATGTCCAGATGCAGGGTGATCAGGCCTGAGTTTGGAGGCCAGAGTATCCTCGACACTTTGAGTTGTGAGTCCATTACTCTAGCTTGGCATTGGCTCCTCGCAG
>NW_008597128.1:0-862 GCF_000691845.1 Merops nubicus | reverse complement strand
CCGGGCCAGCGCCGGCACGGGGCGGGGCTCAGGCAGGAACAGCCACTGAGACGCTCCTGTGGTGACACCGAGCCGTGGGGGAGAGGTCCTGCACAGGAACAGCGCGGGGTCTTTGACGTGCTGCTGCAGGTGTTGCCCAGTGGTAGCGTGGCTGGGATTTTGGTACGGCAAGGATGTCCCAGAGCTCAAGGCAACATTGCCAAGGTATTTGTGCACCTGAGTGGGTCAAGGTCTCCATGTGACGTCTCATGCCAGTGACAGCCAAAAGACAATCGTTATGCTGGGGAACATGGTGGGTTTGACACAGGAGGTGAGCTGGGCTGTACAACCACCCGAGGCCGTTCCTTGCGCCTGCTCTCATGCCTTCTGTGCATCCTCCCATCGCTAGTCAGCTGGAGGCACAGTGGGGTGCCAGGCTGCAGCTGGCAAACAGTGCAGCTGCTGCGGGACAGAGAAGCCCCAGGGGCATCCCTGCCTTCCTTCGGCCCTTGGCAGGGCTGCTGAGAAGCTCCCAGCCCAATGGCCGCTCCAGCCGGCTTGGCTTAGCGATGGTCAGCGCCTGCCCCAGGCTTGGGGACACCCCACACCCCTGTCCAACCAGCTGCCCTCCTGGGCCTGTCCTGCTGCCCTCCCTCCTGACCCAGAGCACAGACTGGCCCACAGCAGCTTGATCTGGGCTGTACCTCCGAGACCTTCTGCTTCGGGCACCATAAGCCCAGCAGAGCAGGAAATCCTCTGAGGGAGGGCTAGATCAATGGGCCAAGGCCAGTTGGATGGGGTTCAACAGGGCCAAGTGTTGGCTCATGCCTTTCAGTCACAACCACGCCAGGCAATGCTCCGGGCTGGGGGAAGAGTGGCTGGA
>NW_008597127.1:0-25518 GCF_000691845.1 Merops nubicus | reverse complement strand
TATATATATATTTTAGTAATGCATATGCAACTCCTACTCCTGAGACCAAAGCTCTTGATGCTGTCATTTTGCCTGGGCTCCAAAGATCTACTTGGGAGTCACAGCCTGGCAGTAAGGCATGAGCTTGCCTCTTCTGTATTTTAAGTTCTCCTCTGAGTAAATGCTCCTCGTTTAGGAGTAAAGCTGTTAAGCTTCACAGAGAAATGGGAGTATATACAACCCTAAAAGCCATATCTGGAATCAGTATAAATATTGACTCTTTGTCCCTTCTTAGTTTCAAGGGCACTTGTAAGAGCAATGATCTCTTCAGTGTCAAGGTATTTTGAGGCCAGAGCTTAGCTTCTGTTTCCTCCCAGAGGTTTACCACCAGTTTCCTGCTTCTCTTTCTCCATTTTGTTCAAAGCTGCTACTACCTGTATATAATTCCAGGTCTACATTTTTTGAGCAGCTTATCCTTTACATCTTGTCTGCTAGCATAAACTTGTTCAATAGTGGCCAAGTAATCATGTTTTTAAAGGCTGTTGCTCAGCTATGGGCAATAGAGGGGCTGGATTTAGAGTAGACACCGCATCCAGCGTCACATCCTCCTGATCCACTAAGATGGCCTGATATTTTGGCAGTCAACTTGGAGAAATCCAGTGATGTCTCTTATTGATTAGAACAGCAACTCCTGCATGTGGGACTGATACTGTTATGGGCTGTCCCAGTGTAAGTTTTCGTGCCTCCTAGACTAGCAGAGCTGTAGCTGCCACAGCTTGAAGGCATGCAGACCATCCTTTGCTTACCTCATCAAGTTGTTTGGAAAAGTAGGCAACTGGTCTTCTCCAGCTTCCAAGTGTCTGCGTAATCACCCCTAAGGCCACACGTTGTCTTTCATGCACACACAATTGGAACGGTTTTATCATGGCATGGAGGCCTAAGAGTGGAGATTGCATTACTTCTGTCTTTATTCCATCAAAGCTCTTTTAGCATTCTGGAGTCCACTCCAGTAAGTCTCCTGGTCTGCTAACAGCATCATATAGTGGTTTAGCTATCAGTCCAAAATCTGGAATCCGTATTCAACAAAATTCAACCATTTTCCAAAGTCAGCAATCTCCAAAGTTGTCTCTTAGATTTTGGGACTGCAATTCTACATAGAGCCTCTTTTCTTTCAATTCTGAATTCCTTCTGTCCTTTTGGTACTTCAAAGCCCAGATATCAAACTTTTTCTTTTGCCACCTGGGACTTTTTCTGGGACACTCTGTACCCTGTTAACCATAAGCAAACTAATTGTTGCTTCCAGACTGCTTTCTTCAGTGTCAGCTTCTATCAACATATCATCTATGTATTGTTGCAGAGTCACATTGTTATTGTTATCTCATTATTGTTCCAATTCTTTTGCCAACATGTTACCAAACAGAGTAAGGCTGGTTTTGAATGCTTGAGAGAGCACAATCCAGCACAGCTGCACCTTTCTTTCCATCATGCCATTCTCCCATTTGAAAGCAAAGATTATTTGGTTTTGTTCATCCACTAGGATACAAAAGAAAGCACCTTCAAGTCTAAAACAGTAAAACAAGCATTTGTTTCCAGTACCAAAGTTAACAGGGTGTAAGGATTTAGCACAGTAGGGCATATGTCCATGCTTATTTAATTTATTGCTCTGAAATCCTGTACCAGTCTGTACTCTCCACAATGTGTCTTCTTTATTGTTAGGAGTATTAAATTCATATTGACTTTTTCTAAGCAGATCATATTGTATAAAAATATTTATCAAAGGTTCCAATTCTTTGTGTGTCTCCACTCTAATAGGGTACTGACTTACCCTGACCAGCTTCGTCCCTGCCATAAGTTCTACTTCAATTAGGGTTGTGTTTTTCACATTACCTGGTTTCTTCAAGGCCCACACCAAAGGAATTATCACATTCAGCACTGTGTCCAGAATGTTGTTTTCATGTTTTTCTAAAGTCTTGTCTATTACCAAGCAAATCTGAGCCTTCGGTGCTGTTTCTTGTTAGATGTGCAACTGTACAGAGTTGTCAGAAAAGGTTATTTGCACATTTAATTTGCATAGTAATTCTTGTCCGCTAATGGAAGGTGTAATTCTGGCTTGTATAGAAACTCATAAGTCAGGTTAGTACCTCCAACTGTGCACTACATAGCTTGCAACAATGGCCACGAGGTTCTCTTCCCTGCTGCCCTAACAGCTATTGTCATTCTGCTTGGGAGCCCTTTACAATTAGTTATTATTGAATGAGTGGCTCCACTGTCTAACAAAAAATCTGTTGTTTCATTTCCCATCTTTACTGGAACCAGAGAATCCACTGGGGACGCTTCAATATTCTCCTGCAGCCCCCTTCATTCATTCTTTGAATCTTCTGACACCATTACATCCCTGACAAGGTGAAGGAACAGCTCATTCTGGAGGTCATTTCTAAGCACGTGGACAAAAAAAAGTCCTGGCGGATAACAAGTTGCCCATGGGACAGCAGTGTGCCCTTGTCGCCAAGAAGGCCAATGGAATCCTGGGGTGCATTAAGAAGAGTGTGACCAGCAGGACGAGGGAGCTTCTCCTCCCTCTCTACTCTGCCCTCGTGAGGCCACATCATGAGTACTGTGCCCATTTCTGGGATCCCCAACCCAAGAAAGACGAGGAACTACTGGAGAGCTACTGGAGAGAGTCCAGTGGAGAGCTACAGAGACGATTAGAGTGGAGCATCTCTCTTACAAGGAAAGACTGAGAGACTTGGCCCTATTTAGCCCAGGAAAAAAGAAGACAGAGTATCTAAATATTGCAGTATTCTATTAGTGTGCTACCTGGACCACTATACATTTTTAGCATTGTTCTGGTTTTGGTGGGCAAACAACCTAGTACAGACATGTGCTGTATGACAGCTGGCATAAGAACTAACCTTCAGCTTAGCAAGAGAGGAGAAGGAAACAATTCATTTTAATAATCCTAGACTGTTCTTTCAGTATTGTAAATCAATAAGATGTGTAATAAAATTAACATTAGAAAATAATTGTGTCTACATTTTTATCTCAAAAAAAGTTATGAAAATTGTTATACTCTGTATTTCAATTGTCTTAGATACGGAGTGGAGAAAAATCCCATTTTCGCTGACTACTATGTTGATTTGAAACTATCCCTTATTATCAACTGTTTCTGTGTAACTCTTACTTATGCATTTTGGTGGTATGTGTATTTGTACCAGTATTACAGAAAATATAGTTAGCCATACGTTTCCTCCAACTATTCTACATGGTGGTCTACTTTTGTGCATAGTTTGAACACCAGTTTTTTAACACACAGTGTTTCTTGAACCACATATTTAAATCCATTCAGGGCTGGCTCAGTTTTTAACATAATTAGCTCAAAAAATTGAAATTAGTATCATCCAGTATGCTACATTTTTCATAGGAGACACTTAAAAGTAGGAATGAGAAAAACCTTTCATTGTTTTATGCAAGATCAAAGGTTTTGTAGTCTAATTTGTAAGTATGAATGTTTTTGTTGTTGCTCAATATGATATCATTTCCAGAAATACATGAAAAAAGAAAAAGAACAACTTCTCTTAAAATTTGGCTTCACCCAGTTATAGTCAAACACTGTGAGTAAGATCTAACTTATGCACCTGAAAGAGCATAATAATGTGCACATGTAAAGCTGAGTATATGTTGTTTGTGGAGTTGGCACCTTCACTAAAGGCATCTCTTGACTTTTCCAGCAGAGATAGTGAATTAACCTTAAAGAACAGTAACTGATCTATTTCCAAATTAATACTCTAGTTCAGATACTTTTACAAGTTACTTTTGGTATTCATTGTTCATAGGCATTTGGGTGGCCCACGTTATTAACGAAATATTTACAAATGCTGCAAAATCCTTAAATGTTTAGGACGAATGATCTCTGACATTGAGTTGAAGGGTTCCAGCTTGTTCCCTCTAGGGTCTAAACTGCCTCTTTACTCAAGGAAAATTCCAGTTGTGTCAGTGGAAATTTTGATTTTTGAGTGCAGCTAGACTTGACTCATTTAAATGAAATAACCGGGTTTTTTTTGTTTTCTTCGGGCTAAACAAATAGCCTCGCTCATGCTTACTTATGCATTGTGTGGTCCCATCAATTTCAGAGGAGTCATTTATTGAGTTGAAGTCTGGTTTTGCCATGAGCATGAGTAAGTATCAGACGTAGTTTTTACATGGAAGGTAACTGCTGTGCCTAGTCATCAGATCTCCTTTTATATCTCAATTAAAAATGGTTACAAATTAAACACAGAATAAATCTGATTTTAAAAATAAAAAAAAGTGTATCATTATCTCATATTGTTCTAATGTCTTTTATGTGACATCTTTATTGTGTTGAGTAGTTGCTAATTTGTTAGCATGGCTAAGGCAGCTACTTTCTCCAAGTTCCACTAGCAGAGTCAACTGAATCAGTTGTGAAGAGGCCTGCAGCACATTTGAACACTAGTCATTAAGCACTGGCATTAATAGTGACACTAAAAAATTGTACATATAACAAAGGGTAGGATGAAATCTTCTCACACAAAATCACATTTTGATATTACCTAACTTTGAAAGCCCTTAAGAATTATGCTCTGTGGGAATTATTCTTGAGAAACTGATTCCAGAAGAGACTATTTCCATGGTAGTGTTCATGTATCCTACACACTTTCATCTTCCAGTGTAGAAACTGGCTAATTTACCAACCTTGTACAGACCTGTTGAAACCTGTTTGGATTCCCCCGGTTGAATACTGAATCAGTGCATCAGCATAATAGAAATCTTGGCTACCACACAACAGTTACCCGTTTTAGATGTTTATCTCCTACAACAGATAAATATTTTTTAGACACACCTAACAACTATTTTTTGAATACACTGCAAACCAAATTTTGCTTTTTGGCTTATACCTTTCCCCGCAAAGAGCAGGAAACTATTAACAGGAAAATAGAACACTATTTATAAATCGAATTGTATTTCACACAATCACTGTTCTCAGTAAAGTGGTAAATTACTATTTGACTTCAAATGCATACTCAATGCATTTGAAAAATTTTTATATTTATGCTGAAAATTTCTCAATGTTTTCCACAGCTGCCAATTATCCATTGAAATGCTGTGTAGCAAATGTGGAGGGGATATATAAGCAAGTTTTAGAACACTAAGCCATGCATAATTGTAAGTCCAAATTAATTTTTTTTCCCATAATTATTAGTTGTGATTCTTATCAAGTTTTTAATGTGGCTTGTCCTTAAAAACATGGTCTCCAACAAAGCTTTTCCAATTTACACAAGCTGATGATCTAGCCCATTATGTAATTCATTATGTTCTAGAGGTTTAAAAATAATTTTAAGATCTAAATTTGAAGGAGTTTTGTAGTTGTTCTAGTTCATGAAAATGCAGGGGCTAGACTTAGCCTAAACTTTTTGTTCTTATAATTCTTAAAGCTACATTTTTCCCATGCATGTCCCCCACTGTCACACTGGCCAGCTCATTTTACTACTAACCTTCACAATGTGCAGAACAATTTCATAGTTTTTATACTTAAAATACCACTCTGAGTTGCAGTGGTTGTTTATAAATTCCACTGGGGTTCTTGAAGGTAACTGTGCTCAACAGAATTTAGGTGTTTTCAAGCAGAAGGAAACCAGGGAGCAATGCTTAGTGCATAACTTTTAAAAATTCTTATTAGAATAAAGCCTCAAATTTTTCTTTTTTTTTTTTTTTTTTATTCACAAGCTTGCTAATCATTGTAATTTACTACTGTGTATTTATTTCCGAACATCTTCCCTGACAAATTTTAACAATTGCCCCACACAAACCAGTAAGTAATTAATATACTTCAGTCTGATTGGATTTAGATCAGTGGACCTACGTTACTGCAAATAGAACTGTAGAGAGAATGAACTACAATAGATCTGTTAATAGACTGATAAAATTATTGTGCAGTGGACAAGACACACCAAAATACTAAACAGTGTGGCATGCATTTCATATTAAAGCATTATTTTCCCAGCTTTTATCACCTTTGGAATAATTGGAGACATGTACATGATTGCTCTTCTATTTAATATTATCCCGTGAAGAGAATACCCTACAATGCAATGGAAATTGTTCAGTAAAATATATATATTTATACAACTCGCATATATAAACTTGAATCAGACGTGATGGAAAGACTGCTGATTTCTCCTGACTTGACACTACATTAAATCAAAGCATCAAAACTTCTCTCAGACATGGCTTCAGGCTATTACATCTGTGAACTGACAGATTGTGAATATTGAAAGCTTAACAACTCTATCATAGCCATATACTTGACTCCACCCAGAAGTGGATTTAGCCAGGGAATTCAAACTACATAGGTTTACAGCTAATCTCGTTCAGACGAGTGAAGTCTGACAGGCTTCTGTCAGTTCCTATTCTGAACCTATTTTAAATCTTTGCTTTCTAGAAGCAAATATGTTTTCTGCTTTGGCAGCTACTGATCATTAGATCTGTGTGAATCTTAAAAATGTTATGACTTGAGGGATTTCAAGACCTAAACTTACTATGTTTTCTATTTACATCTTCTTGCAGTGCATGTTTTTTGCCTTAAATTTAAGGTTTTTTATTTTTTGTCTTGGTTCAGTGAGAAGATTAAATGTAAGAGACATAAAATATTCCTGTTTCCCTAACTTTCCTAACAGTCAGCAATCTTAACATGCAGCACAATGATAAGAACACAGATATTAGCAATCATTAAGACTGAATACAATTTTTTTTAAAGTAAGAAATTCTGTTCCAAATGCCTATCCTTCTTCAGTTATGTTGTCCTAGACTTATTGCTTGGTCTAAATATCTTTTTTGATATTTCTGGGATAAAATCTTGATTACATGAAATTCAGCAAGAACTGATTTTCTTAATTTCCATGAGGGGGACAAAGTTTTCCTATAATCTTGATGTAAGACTGGATAACATGTAGTAGGGTTACTTTATATAATACAAGGTGCATAAACTGCACAGCTGTAGGAGGAACTACAACTCAGAGTCATGTATTCACTGTTCCTTTCCTATACTTTTATTAATCTGCATTTGGAAGGGTAGGGTTAAGGACATGGTGGCATTTTTTGACGTGCAATTAGTAAATCTGTCATGCTGCTGACTGGTGACCTGCAAGAAGATATGAGTAGTAAGTAGCAATCTAAATGCAATTTTATGTCCTGTTCCTGTTCACCTCAGTGATCCTGTTGGCTGTGCTACTGTTTTACTGATGCCCAGTGACAGGATCAGAGGCAATGGAGACAAACAGAAATACAGGAGGTTCCCTCTGAACATTAGGAAAAAGGTTTTTTTTTCTGTGAGAGTGAACAAGTACTCACACAGGTTGCCCAGGCAGTTTAAACATCCTTGGAGATGTTTACAAGCCATCTGGACACAATCCTGGGCAATTGGCTTCAGGTGGTCCTCCTTGAGCAAGGAGGTTGGACAAGACGACCTTTCAACACCATCCGTCTGTTGAGCGATTCTGTTCCCACTTCACCCTGACAACCCCATTGTAGTTGCTCCTCATTGCTCTCCAACACCACCAATTACTGGAAAATCATAATGGCAAATTACTCTAATGCCAAGAAATACTATAGACCTGACAATAAGAATTATTTTTTGAAACCAGACTGCTGAGTGTGAAGAAATAGCACAAAGTGAGAAAGAGAAAATTTCATTAGAAAGCATCAGAAAAGGTGACAAGTAAAAGTTCTGTAAATTCACTAGCAGACAAAACATACACATTTAAAAATAGACCTAGTACTCAGTAGAAAATACAACTAAATAACGACTAAATAATAGATGAGGTACAGAAGATAGATGTGTCGATGCAGTCCATTCTTGGTTTAGTTTTTTTTTTTTTTCCTTGCACATTAAAAAGATACAGCTGTATAGACCTCTAACACTTCTGAGAGCAAACATCTGGAGCATGTTTAAACAAGTCAACTTAATTTGGAAGCCTTTCTAAATACATTTTTGGGCTAACAGGTAACTTGTAAATGAAAACAGGTTCTGTTTTTTAAAAGTGAGAAAGAATAGAATGAAACTAGGGGATAATAACTCAGCAGACTCAGTTTTATAAAAGGTTCTAGAAAAAAACATTAGATGACCAACTTAAAATTATCCAAAACAAATGATGAAACGCACCTAATATTGCAAAGAGCAAATCAGGTGAATTTTTTTTTTAAGATTAACTAGTTTTCTGAGTGAAACATACATAGATGTGACATGAAGCAACTTTAATAGTACGTTGATCCTTTATTCACCCATTCTAATACATCAGATCTACCCAAAACTTGGCCAAAGACTGCATTACTTCTGTCTAGCTGTGGCTAAGAGGTGCAATATGCTGTGTGATCTCTACAACTGTGCCTGACTTAGCAAGTAATAAGGATACACAGTCAGCTATTTGAAAAGTTCAGACTTCTTGTTCAGAAGGCAAACGTGTTAAGCAGTCAGCTGCATCTGCTGCCCAACAGTAGTGCCCAGCTTGACGAAGTTGTTGATGACAGTCAGCATCTATGCAGAAGTCTCCTATGCCCACCTACAATAATCAGTATTGCTATGGATAGAGGCCTAAATGTTACAGTGAGGATCCAGGAGGCAAAAGGTAATGTTGAGTAGGGAAGTATGAGAGGAGAGATGCTGGCAGGGCATGATGGTGCACGGGTAGACAATGCTAGTTTTTATGGTGGATTACTGCAATACCAAATTAGAGCACTGTTTCAATATTGGATGTTGGATTCTTCAGTTAACTACCTGCTCACCTGGTTTGAAAATGCATGAAATAAGAAAACTAGGGAATCACAATTTACGTGCAATTTCAACAAAATAAGTGTACTTTACCTCCCTCTGAAAGAGTATGTGTCAACACTTTGCTATCAAGTGGGCAGGTGATTTTAATGGGCAAGGTTCTGTCCTTACCCCAACTCTGCACAATATTTTTGTTAACAGTTTGAATGATGAACTGAAGGCTATTTTTCAGAATTTTAATAATTCCATTATGCTAAAAAAGATTTCAAGAATGGTGACAGACATTACAGACATTAAATGCATAGCTAACTAATTGGAAATAATTCAGAATTAGTTAGAAAGAGTAAGTAAAGTTAAACAGAATACTATATATATATGGGAGAGCTAAAATACACAGACACAAGGAAGAAAGACTGCCTGGGCAGAAGGCTATTTCTGCTTATGCTAGTTAAAAAAAAAAAAAAAAGTAAAAAAGAGTTAGCAACATGACAACTCTTTAAAAGTCACATTTAATTTTAGAATGAATATTAGCAAAAAGAAAATTTTTTTTAGATAAAATAATGGTCACTGTTGTTTCAGATAATAGAATTACCAAAATATCTTGATATAAACTTGATAGAAAAAGGTAGTTCCTGCGGATATCAAGTTTATTGGTTTGTATGTGTAGAATAGATGAAATCAATAAAATTCTGACTGTATGAACTGAGTATCATGTCTTTCTCATAGAGAAATACACTGATATCTTAATCTCTTTTTCTGGAATTATAATTGATAGGAAAGAAATATCTAATATGATGCCTGTTATAGTCAATGAGCAATTCCTGAATGTAAGCATGACAATCATCCATTACACAAAAGCCCTGCATTTGATAATATTACCAACACCTCCCTCACAGTAATTTGTATAAACCAATGTTTGATGACATTTAGAGAAAGAGAAACCACTTGACAACAACCATAATGGACATTTGTCCATTTATGAGTATGAGTGAACTGAAAATTTCCATAGAAACTTTAAATTTGTAGTAATTTAATTTTTTATCTGTAAATGAAATTCTATCCTTTTACCCAAAGTACAAACGTTTTAAATATTTTATGGAAAACAAGATTTTTCCTTTAAAATATTTGTCAAAAAGATCTACATTGTACTTTTATTCTGAAACAAAATCCTGCAGAGCTATTCCTGAAAAATAGTTCTTCAGAACAGAAAAATGTCATTTAACTTGTGTGATTAGTTGCATGGTTGTATGAATGACATGCAAATATCCAAAAACTGAAAGCAGATGTACCTCTATTATTTGACAGAAGTTTGTAAACTCAAATAGTGCTGTCCCACATAGTCTAAGTTACTTTATTCACAAGCTGTAAATAGAAAGAAGGGCTGAGTTTATTATATTTTGGAAAGGCTATCAATCATCCAGTATAATGCAGTTGTGACCACATCCATTGTAAGATCTTCAATTAATTCATACTTAAAAGTTAATCAAAGAGCACTGAATATATGGTATCAAGATCTCCTGCATTCTTCACTTTCTCCAGATACATTTGCTGTTGTATTCATGCTGTTCAGTTTCATTACATGTTCAAGCTCACACCGTCAGTGATGTCTTTATTTTGGGATTAATCAGCATTAGTTTTTTTTTTTTTTCAGATTACAACAGACTGGGAGAAGATGCAGCCATCTCCTCTTTCTTACAGAAGAAACAGTGATTTGTTAACTGTCTGTAGATGAAGCGTTTGACCATCTGCCCAAATACTCCAGCCCTTCATCTGCCCCAGTGAAAAAGTAGGAGCACAACTGTTAAGTGAAGTATTACTAGGACTGTCTGCTGTCTTTGATTTAAAAGATTACCTAGCGGTAGTGGTTCATACCCATCATGCAGTTTAAGATATAAAGGAATAAGAGGCCAGGTAACCTAACACTATCCGCCAGGTTTTCCAAATGCTGAGGGTATGTGCATTGAAAAGCCCTCCTGCAGGCCAATGGAAAATTAAGGCCATTATTTTGAGAGATATCTATTTTGGCATTGCTGGATGGAACTCTCTGACTTTAGTAGTTTCACAGGATTTTTTTTGTTTTGTTTTTGCTTGCAGGGGAAGTGAAGGGAAGAAAAACAGAAGGATAATTTTTATTAAATGCAAAAGTACAATTAAGTACCATGCTACTAATCCTCAGGCATGGCGCACCCTGTGTGTTTGGGCTTTAAAAAAGAATCAAATTTAGAAGCTAGAAGCCAAACTTTTAAGACTGTAAAAATATACATAAAGAGGCCAAATATATGCTTTATCCACTGCTCTGTAAAATGACATTTCCTACAGCTATGTGTTTATAGCCTTCCATTGAAGTAATAGTTTCCACTACTAAATGCTTCAGAGACATTCTCATCAACAGTGACTGAAAAATAATTGTCACTCTATAAAAAAAAAAGGGGGAGGTGGTAAAAAGGAGGCTGGACATCAGCAACTCCTTTTTCCCCCATTAGAAGTATATAATGTGGTTTCTTGATAGCAAAACTGTGTATAACCAAATGTAAATGCAACACGAGAAAATTTCCTACCTCATAAATTAATTTGTCATACTGACGTTCTTCCTTAACAAGACTGAGTTAACTAAATAGGTGCACAGAATACCACATCAGACAGAGAAGTAAAAAAGATAAAAAAGAATCAGACTGTTTCAATATAAGTACACAAATTTTCCAAAAGTTTTTATCACGTTCACATTGTACTTTTAACGCTCATATTAAGTTGGGCACAAACCCAGACAATGGAAATGTTTCAAATTTGTCTTCTCCGGCATTGCATCAGGCTAGCTTAATGTTGTTATAGTTCAGTCATATGTGATATTACGTCAATCTGTGTGGTGTAACATTACTTTCTAGAGACATGGTGGGAAAAAGTAAACTTAATTTGAGAAAAAACGTAATGTGGGCCTTTGACAAATTTCTTAAAGGTCATATAAAACTATTTTAATGTAATTATAGTCTTGGATTCTGGGAGGAATTATTTATTTTAGTAAGAACTCTCACAGCTCCATATAAACATATTTATCATGTTTACATATCTATACACATAGTACAAGAAGAAAATTAAAAGTATAATTTGGGTAGTTCAGTGTCCATGTTTAAATGTGCAGTTAAAGAACACATTTGCATAGGTGCTATAGGAATCCAATAACTAATTGCTAAAGAGTCTGAGAAGAAACAACGCTGAGATATTTAAATAAGCACTATAACACAGCTGGGAGAAAGTATCTGTTGTTTTTCATCCTGGCTTCCCACATCCCACTTTCACAGCCTGTTCAGCTGGGCTAGTGGATTTAAATGTGAGTTCTCTGTTTGAGTTGAATCTTGGTTTTCATATCTTTAGGTGCTACATAATCCAGACTAACACATTTCTTGATGCATGCCCAGGGTGAGCTTTGATTCTGGAGTTTCCTGTTAAGTTACTGTTGAATATTAACTTTGCTCTGTCCTTGCCAGTCTCCCAGGCTCCTGTTTAGCATGCAAATGAACTTATGGTCTTCCTGGCTGTCAGGTTTCTTTATATCTGGAGTGATTCCTGGACTTCAAGCTTCCTTACTCCATGCTGTGTTTGATAAGGAGGGCTGGAACACACATTCTTATGTACTGCTAGGAAAGCAACACGTAGTTCTTGTCCATAAGGAATTTTGCTGTATCTGTGGGATGTACAGTGTCACTATTTTGCTGAAAGAATCAATAAATACATCCTATTCAGTGAAAAACTTTTGACTTAGGAAATCTGTAAATATAGTAGTGCCTATATGAAGCAAGGGAACCCAGTGTGTTTCCAAGTGGTGATAAGCAGTGACAATTGTACTCAACCACGTGGCAGGGAGAGTACATCTTCCTGCAATACTTCTATTTTGAAGGTGAATCTCTACAAATGAGGAGCATAGGGGGCAATTTTAAAAAAGAAAAAAGGGAGAAATTTCTTCTAGATCAGATGTTATTGTGATTGTTGTTAGCAGAAAGCAGCTTTGGTCAGCAGAACCCCTCTGGGAAAGCAGAATGATTATTCACATTTCACAGATGGGAAGCCATGGAGGAGAAATTAAATGATTCAACGAATGTGTCAGAGAAAACCTGTGGCAAAAAGTAGAAACTGAAGCCAGGTCTGTTGTGTACTTATATAGCTATATGCTGGTGAGTTTCCTCTTCCTTATTCTCATTGTCACAAAATACTATCTTAGCCATATGAAAAGTACTAGAAAAAAGTGAAAGAGAGGAGAAGAAAAAGGCATGACTGGGAGAAGAGAAAAAAATGCTCTTTGTGGTATGTTTTGGGAAAGGAGTCCAAGAAGGATGACTATAAACAGCAGTTTAAAAAACAGGCTGTCTGCCTTGCTTGCTTTGTTCTGATTCCTCCCACTCATCAGTAAAATAAAAATATTATAAAAAAAAATTCCAGGAAAATGATTTCAAGGAAAAAAGAACTAGTTGGCAGCTTCTATAAATAGGACTTTTTATTTCTTTCAGATTTTTTGCTTTGTGGTCAGTGCTTCTCCTCCATCAAACAGGTTTGTTTGCCCCATGCAGTCTGCTTTAAGTATACTAAAATTAATATTTTAAGGCAGATTGTTTAAGGACTGGACTCCGTTTAAAGTTTGCCTACAGTTTAGTTGGCGTCAGTGTAGATATTTTCTATCTAAACTAGGCTTAATATTTGGACACATGATAGAAGGCAACTGTTAATAGCAGATTGAAAGGCTGCCTCTTGCCAGCAGAGTATCTGTAGAGTCTGAGGACTGTGACTGCTGAGCCCTGAAGCAAACAGCTGCTTCTTGAAGATGTGAATGACCTCAGCAGTCTGGCCCTACCACCAGGCTCTAGTCCTGTCCTCACAGAACTGGCAGGAGCCAACGTCCACTTCCTCCTCACTCTTCCCTAGGTCAGACAGTACTCCTCAGCACCCAGTTTCCCTCCCAGTTTGTGTGGGTGCAGCAGGATATGGATGGGTGCAGCTAAGATGAATCACAGGTTCCACTCTGCTGCCGTTTCACCTTGAATGTCACCCATAGAAACGGTAAGATAGGCAGCCTGAAGAACTGGTACCTTCAACAACTGCAGTCAGGTCAAGGGTAGCCCACCTAGGAGGACCCTTGGCCCAGGTCAGTTATGAACTTAGGGAAAAATGGCAAACATTTGCTAATGTTATTTTTTTTCCTTCATAATCTGAAATGCAGCTGTAAATTTATAAATTGCTATAAAACAGAGGTGAATATGTCTACAGAAATCCAAAATCATGAGTTCTATGAAATGTTAATATTACTTTAAAAAAATACGTGCTCCAGTAAATCCTTTCCAGTGCTTTATCATGTTTTCTATTAGGCACTTTGCCCTTATATATATATATCCTTAATCTACTTTGCTATAAATTAAGCCATTATATTTTTGCTTATACACCAGTTATGAAAAACAGATAACTTCTTCATTTTTGCAGCAGCATTTTATCACTTCCTCTGTCAATTTCCACTTCCTTCAGTTAACCAGCCACCATTTTATACATTTTTCTTTGTGACTAATTTTCTTAAACTCAATGGTTCCTGCTTTCCTATGAACTTACTCCATCTTTCTTGAAAGTGTGCTGTCAAAACTTGGATCCTGCATTCCCGCTGATATCACATCAGTGCACAAAATATCTTCTATCTTCTGCACAAACAGATAATTTTACATCTTTCTTTTAATTTGTGTATAACCATGTATGGGGTTTGGGCAATAGTGTAGTATGTTTTACTCCTTTTTATATCTTCTGATTATGTACAGTAACACATAATCCTATCGTGCAGAAATGTTACCTAATCTCTTATTTTCTGATCTATATTCATTCAGATATTGTCAAAATGAAATATTCTATTATTTCATCCTTTTCTTCAGGTGTGACACCATGCTGAAGGGAACAATTCAAATTGTATAAAATAGGCTATTGTTCCTAAAGTAGGGAAAACTGTATTACTGCTATTCAACTTTATCTCAGTAATTAACTGCAATTATATTTAATTACAGCAAGAAACATTTCTTGCTAAAATAAACATGTACGGATGATCTCACTATCTACAACCAATATGAACAACTTATGTGGAATAGAGCAGCATTAATAAAATAATTTTTATCTGCTAAAAACATTTGTTTTAAAATCCAATTTACATTTCAATAGAATAGAAAAGAAAATAAATAAAGCTTAGTCTTTCTATGACTTTATGAAAAAGACGCTTCTAAACGTAATTAAGGCAATGCTCCACATTACCTTTTCCTAGAGGTCTTCCTGGCTAGGAGACATTCTCCCAGTAATTAGAAGCATTTCTGACTCTCCTAAATGTCAGTTTTATGATTGCTTTCTCATTTTCTGTGGAAGAGCTGCCAGTTAGTCTGCCATGAAAAAAACCACTTAGGTCTTCTTCCTCTTCCTTTCAGCACTTTCTATAAAGTTCTCAAAGAAAGCCCTTTCTTCTCCCTTCACATTTCCTTTACGTAAATTCCAAAACAGCTATTTTCAGTCTTTCCTCTGCTTCCATACAGCTTTGGAACTAGACAGGAGAAAACCAAACTCAGCTGACCCTTTCCCAAGGTGTAGGAAAGAAAGAGACAATCCACTACAGCTCCTAAGGAAGCAGAGAGACTAGTTATGGGTAGAAGTGAAGTGGAAGCTATAGAGTGTATGAACTCATGACGCTGAAGTTGAACTGAAGTGACTACAGGGTTGAGTTGAGATTTGGAGGATGAAATCACTCCTGAGCTGATAGTCAGAATGGCTAGGTACTATTGGACTGCTAGAGCTTCAGAAAGATATTTTATAGCTTACAGATTTGAAATACTTTTAATTACAGGTTTTGAAAGCTTTTAAATATCTGTAAAAAGCAGTCTGTTTTACTTGATTGCAATGGAAATTTCAGTGGAGGCATGTTTTGGAGATCAATGAAAAATTACATTGTCCTTACAACTGTAGATCTAGTTTATTTTGAAGAACTACTTAGAGTTTGGAGACAATACTAATGAACTTCTCAATATAAGTGTTTATTTCAGGAAAAGCAATTGAATTGAAAAAATAAAAAAGTAATAAGATTTTCTTTTATTTTTTTTTTTTCTAAACAAAAAATTGGGGGGAGGATATTATAAGGCTTTCCAGTTTTCTTTCTTCTGTGAATGTGAACACTACCACTGTGATGTGAATATTAGCCTGGAACACTTCAAAATGTATATGGTTTCAGTTAAACAATGAAATAAATATATAAGTAGGTAAATCACCCAAATTTTCATTGTGCTTGAGTTTTATTTATCCCCCCAAAAATGCTCTAAATGCTTATACATTGCAATTATTATTGTGTGTATCACAACTTGATCAAGAGAATACATACAGTAAGAGGGCCCCAGTGAAGAACAAAGATTTTAACTTTGCCATTAGGCATCTTTAGAAATCTTACTGTAAATTGCTCTAGTCAATGGAAGGGAAGGCACCACCATCCACCTCGGGAATGAAGCCTCTTTTGAAAGTGAATGCTTCTTTTTTCCTGCTGGCTAGAAGGAGTTTAGGATAATAAGTATCATAACTTGGTTATCTCAGTTGAAGTCTTAGATTCACATGAACCTGGACATCAGAATTTTACTTGTCAGTGAACTATTCTGACAGTGTTGATGTAACAGGTGATGAATTGGTCTACTAATTAAGTTTTTCAAATGGTGGAATGTCTCATTACCCTTACAATTTAAGTTGACAAGGCATCTGATATTTAGAACACTATTAGCACACAATTCAGCATTCAGCAGAATCTATTCCAAATTTACTAGGGGTCTTAATCCCAAGCAAAATCTTAATAAAAATATAGAAACAGAGTGAAACTTAGTTATATTCTTATCACTTTCCTTGTATGTAAAATAGTCTGAACCATTCCAGATCTTATGTTACTTTTGTTCTGGTACTTGGGCCCAAATTATGTTTAGTTTTCAAATGGTTATATTTCACACAACATCTGTTAAAAAAAAAAAAAAAAAAAGAAGAGCGAACTGTACCATTTGATTACTAATGCATTTCTAATACCCAGAATATTATATTATATATTTCTAGTACCCAGGTATTAATTAGGATAAAACAGTGAAACTACTACAATATCATACTTTTGTGTATTAATTACAGGTACAAAGTAGTAAATGATGACTGGAGGAGTACATTGTTGGCATAAAAGGGAATGATCTTTTGAAACAAAGTATTCAGATGCTTTTTAGCCTCAGAACTGGTGTTTCGCATTGTAGCCACAGACAAAATGTCTACTTAGATTGCACCCAGAATGCTGGACAAAGAGCATGGCTAGACAGTTAAAACCTCCTCCTGGCTGGAATTTATTCAGGCCTGTCTGTAGGGCTTTCAGACCACTGACCACCCCAGGCCAACCCACTACTCCAGGAAGAAAAGCTGTACAAATGAATCTTACAGAAACACCTTTTCTGTTAGGGGAGAAATAGATTTTCCCTTCCAGGGAACAAGTAACAGGTCCCAGCTATGGTTCCATGGAGAGCTGGAGCCAGCCCTGAGGAGTGTAACATCAAGTCATCTGTTTCCTTTTCTCTCTTGTAACCTACCTGTGATGGAGTTTTATTCATAGATTAAAAGAATTTAGAGCTGCCTCTCCTGAAGGACTACTCACACCTAATATTGGTTATTCAGAGTTCAGGTCTTCAAAGAATCTTCTATTTACCAAACTACCCTGTTCAGTCTTATTTTTAGCTGAGGACATAATTTCTAGCTGTGGATTTAATGTTGTGGTGAGATTCTTGAATTTTTTTGAATGTGTTGCAGAAATATATGATTGTGCAGAAAATGCTGGTTTGGAGCAACAAGAGAATATATAAAAATAGATCAACTGTGCTAAGTTAAGAAGAGTAAAAGATCCATTCTTTAAAAATATTTTTGGGAAGGATTTGTAACTAGTAGAGGAGTTTGGTTAAAAGCTTTTCTTAAGTTCAAAATGTTGCATTTGGTGCATACACAAAGATACACTAAATGCTAATTAATCTAGAAATTAAACTAGAACATGATAAGATATTGTTACATCTAGATCTGTCAACAATGGCAATAAAAGATGAATTTCAAAGGATAGTAGCTCAAAATAGGAGTCAGTTTCCTTTTTTGTAACATGTTAGGAACTATTTTTTCCATATTAAGTGTGTCAATCTTCAAAACTTTCATAGGCATAAATAAGTATAGAGGAGCACAAACACACAGGTGTGAAATGAGGAGACTCAAAACCCAATGATTTTCAATTAGCTAAGAACGTAAGACAAAATTAAGGTACTATAAAGTATATTTCAATAATTTAAAAAAAAAAAAAGGTAAAAATATTTGATAAAGTACTGGTATGGACAAGAAAGAAGTTGAAATACAAGTTGTTTTCTTTTAACAAGGAAAGTTAATTTGTTCAAATTATTACTTTGAACAAGTAGATGTGAATTGAAGCCAATTCATATTAAAGAATATTTAGCCAAGATAAATGTTCTAGTTGTCAAGACATGATATGATTTACTCTTGAGCATCTGAAGTAGATAAAGTAATCCTTGAAACTCTTAATAATTGTGCTTCAGATGTGAAAGATGAAGAGAGGAGATTATAAGAGAAGCTCAAACACAACATTTTAGTTTTCTTTTTAAAGAGAAAATAAAGAATGGTAGGGATTGTGTTTCAGACATACTTTGACATGCTTTAAACAAGTTAAGGATGTACCATCCAATTACAACTGCTGGAGAGAAGGTAGGAGTAGGTAAAAATTACTTTGACGAAACAGGCCGACAGAAGGGACATCTGAAGTTGCATTTTTTAACATGCATTCTCTGTTGAACTCAAAATGGGGAGTAATTGGTTAGGTACCCAAAAAAGATCCCCTTGTTGTTATCCAAGGGGCCATAAATTAAATATAGAACAACAGTGTGAAGATGCTGGAAAAATTCTGGTTCTGTTCTGGGTTTATTAACAGGAGATTTGCTGTAGAGGAATGAAAGAAGATAAAAGCCTTGGGTTTCTTTACTCTGGAAAGAGAAGCTGGAGGGGAGTAATGATGACTGTTTTTCCACCATGTTCTCCATTACCACTAAAAGAAAGAGGAGGAAAGATTTGTTTGATTTTCAGAAAAGTATATTTTGTCTTGTTATTAGGAAAAAGTGTCAATGACATAAGGGTAGAGAAACTTTGAAGTAGGCCATGTATCGAGCTTGTAGAATCTCTCTTATTTGAGATCTTGAAGAGCAGATTGTGTACCTGTTGGGAATATGCTGATAAATTGTGATGTGGTGCAGATAATCAGGCTAGATAGTCCTTCAAATTCTTTCTAAGTCTACATTTCTGTGATTCTGAAATTCAAAATTGCCATATTCAAAGCAATGCTTAAGAAGCTGTGGAGGACTGGCACTTGCAGCTGAAGTCATTGAGGCTATTGACACTAAGACCATCTTATGGAAATTACTGTTCAGGTCTTTAGGAGGACTGATTGTCACATTCCCTCAGTGTGCTGAAAAAAAAAAAAACAAAAACACAAAAAGGAGTACCTGACTGCATGATAGGACCTAGTACTCAAAGTAGGAATGAGCACATCATCTGTCTTCTGGAAATCCTGATCCCTTACTGCTATAGAGAACAAGCATGTGGAATATGAAGTAGGAATTAAGAAGTCACCATTTACAGCAGTTAATCGAACTTTCATGATGAATACACTTCCTCTGAAAGCAAACATCCTTTCTTCTGGAATTAGATGGTAACTGGAAACCTATAATGTGAAAATTACCCTACTTGATGTTATGTGAAGTATGACTTCATCTTTGATAAAATCCTTTTTATTTAATGTTGACCCTGTACATTTTAATAATCATAGAATCACAGCACGCAGAATAGTAGGGACTGGAAGGGACCTCTGGAGCTCATCTACTAACCCTTCTGCCAAAGCAAATTCACTGAGAACAGATTGCTAGGCCAGAGTAGAGGGGGAGGAGAAGCTCCATCAACCTGCTGGTCACACTTCTTAATGCACCCCAGGATACCATTGGTCTTCTTGACTACAAGAGCACACTGCTGGCTCATGGTTAACTTGTTATACTTCAGGACTCCCAGATCTTTCCCTGCAGACCTGCCCTCCAGCAGGTCAACCCCTAACCTCGACTGTTACCTGGGGTTATTCCTCCCCAGGTGTGGGACCCTACACCTGCCCCTGCTGAAGTTCATTATGTTCCTCTTCACACAACTCCCCAGCCTGTCCAGGTCTCACTGAATGATAGCAGAGCCATCCAGTGTATCAGCTGCTCCTCCCAGTTTTGTACCATCAGCAAACCTACTGAGGGTGCACTCTGTCCCTTCATCCAGGTCATTGATGAATACATTGAGCAAGACTGTACCCAGTACTGATTGTGGGGTATGCCACTAGCTACAGGTCTCTAGACTCTGCACCACTGATCAGCCACAACCGTTTGAGCTCTATTATTCAGTGAGTTCTCAATCCACCTCACTGTCCACTCATATAAGTCACACTTCCTGAGCTTACCTATGAGGATGTTCTGGGAAACAGTGGCTGAAACCTTGCTGAAGTTGAGGTAGACAATATCCAATGGTCTCTTTTCATCTACCTATCCAGTCACACCATCATCAAAGGCTGTCAGGCTGGTCAAGCATGATTTCCCTTTGGCGAATCCATGCTCACTACTCCTGATAAGCTTCTTTTCCTCTGCATGCTTAGAAATTACCTCCAGAATGAGCTGTTCCATCACCTTTCAAGCACAGAGGTGAAGCTGATTAGTCTGTAATTTCCTGGATCCTACTTTTTACCCTTGTTCAAGACTGGAGTGACATTGGCTTTCCTCCAGTCATGGAATCACACAACCACAGCATGGTAAGGGTTGGAAGGGACCTCTGTGTATCATGTAGTCCAACCCCCTGCTAAAGCAGGTTCGCCTACATCAGGATGCACGGGAACATGTCCAGGCAGGTTTTGAAAGTCTCCAGAGAAGGAGACTCAAACAACTTTCCAGGCAGCCTGTTCCAGCAGTCTTCAGGCACCTTTCCTGTTCTCTGTGACCTTTCAAAGACGATGGAAAGTGGCTTAGAGATAACATCTGTCATCTCCTTCAGCGTTCATGGGTGCATCCTATCAGGACCCATGCATTTATGAGTGCCCAGTTTGTCTAATTGATATCTAGCCTGATCCACTTCATCCAAGGCAAAGTCCTCCTTCCTCCAGACTTTCTCTCTTAACTCCAGGGCCTGGTATTCCTGAGGACTGATAGCAGTAAAGACTGAAGCAAAGGCGGCATTCAGTAACCCCGCTTTGTCTGTATCCTCTGCCACCAAGGCACCCACCTCATTCAGCAGCAGGCCCACATTTTCCCTAGACTTTCTTTTGCTATTGATGTACTTGAAGAAGCTTTTCTTGTTGTCATTGACATCCCTTGCCAGACTTAATTTCAAGTAGCCCTTAGCCTTCCTCATTGCATCCCTTCATACTCTGAAAACATTCTTATATACCCCAGAAGTGGCCAGTCCCTTTTCCCTTCTATGATCCTATGGTCCAACTCTTCATGGAAAAGAGAGTCTAGATGATATTATCTAGCACCATGTACAGTCCCATATTGAAAACCTCTAGTGATGGGGTATCCACCACATCCCTGGGGATGTTTTTCCAGTGACTGATTGTTCTCACTATAAAATATTTTTTATATCAAGATGAAAACTCTCCTCAGGTAACTTGTACTCCTTGCCCCTTGTCCACTCCATGTAGCTCCTTGTGAAGACAGATCCTCTGTTCTCTTTGTAGATGACCCTTAAGTACTGGAAAACTATGATGAGGTCCCATCAAACCTTCTCTGGGGTAGAAAGACCTAACTCCTTCAGGCTTTCCTTGTAGGAAAAATACTTCAGCCTTTTGATCATCTTCATGACTCTCTTTTGGACTCACTTGAGTCTGGTTGTGTCTTTTTTGACTTGTGGAGGTCAGAACTGGATGCAGCACTCTAGACGTGGCCTAACAAGGACTGTATAAAGTGGAATGATCACATATCCACCTCTTCTAGTAATGCCCTTGTGGCTGCAGCCCAGGATCAAATTTGCCTTTGTTGCTGCGGGTAGTGCACTGGTGACTTATGTTCAGCTTGTTGCCCACTAAGAACCCTAGGTTCCTTTCAGCAAAGCTTTCTCCAACCACACAGATCGTATCTTGTATTGGGTTCTCAGCTGAATGTGAACTGCTGTTCTCTGTATCTTTTTAGTGTCAATATATTGAAGCTAGAAACATCAAAGGAAGAATTCAGACTTAAATGGTAACAGTTATGGAGATTTATTGTGGCTGATATTTGAGGTTGACTTAATAACAGTGGGCTTAATCCTTCAGACTTCTTTTGAAAGGTATAACAATAGCCGATTGATATCTTTTGCTAGAACATTTTTCAGTGTTTCAATGTTTTTCAAAACTATGAAAGTATGAACTGTATCCTATGAGAACTTTCTATGTCAGCCAAATATTTGTCAATTTCATTAAACACTTCTAAAGGAAAAGAAGCAGTTGCCCTAATCCAGCTATTTTAAAGAAAATTATATATTTTGAGAAAATTAGAATAGAATGGTATTTGACATATTTGAAATGGAACTTAGACTTTTTCATTTTGATGAGTTTTTTTGTTTTGTTTTGTTTTTTTTTTTTTTTTTTTTTTTTTTTGGTTTTTTTTTTTTTTTTTTTTTTTTTTTTTTTTTTTTTTCCCCTGAATGGTACTTCATATCACTGCAAGTACTTCATATCACTGTAAGTTGAGTTACTACAAATAATAAAAATGTAATGGAATCAGTCCATTAAAAGCTCAGTTTCATCCAACTGAAAAATGAAAATTATATTCTAAAATGTCAGAAGCTTCTGTTGAGTGAAAACCCAGTCCCTACAAAATATTCTTCTATTTTTCATGCCAGCCAGTATAAAAGCTCTTCTCTAAGTGTTTAACAGGCTCCAAGGGCAGATGAAGAAGGAACTGGTAGATCTACAAAAAAGACTATACCTAAAGCTAGCCATTCTAGTGAAACATGGTACCAAAAGGAAAGTAAAAGTGCCTGTATTTTGCTTTTCATGATAACCCACTTCCATTCTGAAATTAATTTGAAGAATTGGAAGAGTAAAAGGAACTTTACAAGAACATGGAACTGGATTTTAAAAAAAGGTAAATTTAAAAAACAACAAACAAACCATAAACAGACATTAAAAAATGGAAAATGAAAAAAAAAAAAAAAAAAAAAGAAAAGAAAAACTAAGTCATTTTGGCTTTTCTGTCTCACACCATGCTTGGTTGTTCCCTTCTCACTAAAAAGACATTCATAGAAATCTCCAGTGAAAAACTGATAGAACAAAACCTTTGATGATTTGCTGAGTGTATGGCATGGCCTAGCTTCAGTCATTGAAAGTAAAGTCTTTCAAAATCTATAAAGAAATTGTGTTTGACTGTTCAGTTCAAACTTATTACGTCACCTGTGATACATTTAGTAAGAAATGTACATAAAGTAGGAAAACTGCAGTGTTGAAAAGCCCTAATTTAAACTGAGTCTTGCATTATTTAAAAGGAATGGTTATGGAAGTCATGGAAATCTGGCACAAATGGAAGATCAAAACTAAGTAAACTGCTATTACTCTGGTTAGGCTTCAATAGCAATCCTAAAATATAGCAGACAAAATCACATTGGCTTTCATTTATTTGTTTCGCAGACTTAACCAGACTAAGTGGTGAACAAATTGACATCAGTTTGTAACTTGGATGCCAGTTTGATTCCTCCTTTCTTGTTAATTTGGTGGTTATGATTCCACATTTTCATTTTACATTGTTTCTATTTCCTACCAGATATATAAAGATTACAACTGTGAAATTAATAAGAAAATTTGACCTTCTTAAGTGTGTCCACAATGACACCAGGAGGCTTGAGTATTTGTCATGTGCCTTCAGAGAATTACAGCTTTTACAATGTATGAGAACAAATTAAACAAGGTTTCACTGGGACAATTTTAAGGAGAGGAAAACTGTTGCTACTGAAATATAAAATATGACCAAAAAAATATTTTACCCTAAATATTATAAAGCTAAAAATAAAATCAAAATTTGATAAGGATGTGTTTCAGTGGCATTGACACATTGTGAAACTACTATCCTTTTCACATCTGCCTTCTTACTCTTCCAGTGTGTAATTTTCTTCAGTGAGTAACTGTTTTTCAAAAATCCTTTTGCAAACAAAAGAACTTCTAAAAATACTTGTAGGCGCTTGGAAGTGAAGACTATTTATGATCTGAATTCAGGAAATACAAAGAGTAAATTTCAGATAACCCATTTTAAATTAATCTCAGATTCTTGTATCTGTTTTATTTATGATAGGATGAAAGTTCCTCATACAAAAAGGCAAAAAGAAGAGACAGAGCTGAACTATAGAGGACATAAATGCATTCCATTAATTTTTTAACTAAAACGGTATCAGAATACTATAATTCATTACAGTAACTGAAGTGTGATATATTGAAGAGATGGTTTCTTTACAAAGAAGTTTGTAACATGAAAGAATACAAAATTACCCTAATGGAAGCCAATATATTGTAAATATAAATTTTAAGAAAATAAATAATTATGGCTATATGTTTGCAAATATTGAAATCTGCACTCAAAAAATCAGTGGTGATTTTAAAATAAAAAAGAAACGTTCTTCAGCTAAAAATGTAATATTCTGGTAATAATATGATATATTTTTGGGAAAAGAAAATTTGACCTTTATTTTTTTTATTCTTTAATGTTTTTAAACTCTACACAGATAAAAACTTTGAATGAAATATTGCAAATATCATTTAAATTATTTTAATCCAAACCAAGACATACAGACAAACAATTAAAATTCTCTTAAAGAGAATTTCTTCCATTTTGGTTTTCAAGAAAGGGGTTATTAAAAAAGGTTCAAATTCAGCCAACACAAAGACATATTTCAACCCACAGAGAAAACCAGTGGAATAAGTTATGACCCTTCTGAGATTTTAGGATTATTGTTTCTGAAGGCCCTGGATTAAATATTAAATATAAATACCCTTCACCTACATACTCTCTCTGAATATACATATTCTCTAAATGCAAATACTGTAACATGGACATAGAATTAAAGCTACAAGAGTGTGAATGGCTATTAACCTTATTTTCATAGTATAAAAGTAATTTCCAACCACTCAAATAATCAGTCTGGCAAACACATTGACCTACTCCATGTGGGAAGCCATATTTAATCAATCAAGTAACTGTACAGACTCCTTGTTTGGAAAGATATGATGTAACTACAGGGTTAGAAATGCCATTTGCAACAAGTATTGAGAAAACTCGCTCAAACACGCAGTACAATTAGCTTCCTGTCAATGGGTTGGACATCACCAAGCATGCAAATATTAACAGAAGAAATAACAATGCAGTTTAAGCATCAGGCACCTGAATCTACAATATTAACTGTAGATGTGGGAGTAATTGCCTGTAGCAAATTGTGATTTGGAACTGAATTACTCATAGACAATTTTTACAAATTCTGTACTGCATTATAAGATCACACACAACTATTTTCTTAAAATTAAATTGTCTGTGATGAAAAGATACAAATAACAAAAACCCCAAACAAATTAGCTCATTGTGCAATGTTAATGTATTTACTAAGTGGGTGTGTAGTATGTACACATTAATCAAAGTTTCCCTTTAGGGCCTGTAAATATAAATTAGAAAAAA
>NW_008597126.1:19604-44861 GCF_000691845.1 Merops nubicus | reverse complement strand
ATGTATCATATTAGATATATAATATTTTTATAATTAATATAATATTATCTATACACTCCAGCACAATGATTTGAGAGCTGAAGGTTGTTCTAAGGGATGTAGCCTTCCCAAGTTAGTAGGTGCTTGTTTGTATCATAGCATGAGCACAACGAGCTGGTACCTAAGAGGAACATGCTCTGGGCCCTTTACCTGTGTAATGCTCATGCAAAACTCTCATCTAGACATCCTGGAGATGTTATTTTAAATAATAGTTCATATTCTTATTCAAAGATTACACAAACACTGCTGACAAGGTCAGTGTCTAGAAGGATTAGTTGGCATTTAAAGGCCAACCACTTAAATAAAGCTCCCTAGGAGCAATGTTAACTTGCCCAGTACTACATAGATTTATTTAGCAGCTTTCTTCATCTCTTGATTTTATGAATCAGTCTTTTTATTTGTTTATGCTGGCTCCTACTCCTATTTTTCTTTGCTCTTCTCCTCTCTCCCTCTGTAGCATGCTGGCAGGTGGTGAAAGGGACATTTCTTCTGTCTTGTTCATGAGCTTCTCTTATTGCTTGAGTGTATTGTGGAAAAAAAAGGTGGCCTTTTTTAAGCTTGCACATCCAATAACTGAAGTGTGGTGTATTTGCAAAATGCTGCCTAGATGATGAGCATGTTTAGAGATGATGCCTGTGAACTCACATGCACACACACCATCCCACCATTAAAAAGGTACCCTTACTTGTAAATTTAGTTTTCTGCAATATGGTATGGAATTACTGCAGGGGTTTCAAACACATTAGATGAGGATATGACTATAATGTGAAGCTATTCTCTGGTCATTTCTTTGCTAAAATAGTTCAGCTCATGAAACCACAGCTCTATCTTTTCAGTGGAAGCAAACACTCGGTGTGTGCATATATAAAATGCAATTTCTCATCTCTGATAAAGTCCTTTCTTTTCTGTTTTTCAACATTGTTTTATTCCAAACTTGAGGACTTTAAAAACACAGTGACCATGACAGCTCTCTTGTTCCAGAAACAGAGATAAGAGCCCTCCTATGTTTTTTGTCTGTGCACCACTTCACGTTACTCTTACGACCTTGCAACCCTCTGTGTGAGTGCCAACATCGTCTTTACTCATCTGTTTTGCACTTTGTCCAAGTTACCTCTGCACTTAGAGGGTTCTTTACCTGCTGCTGCTGGGACACGTCACTGTTCCTAGTTCTCCAGTGCCATTGGTACTAGCACAGTTTCTGCTCACTGGGGCTGGCCCCAGCCCTGGCTCTGGCTCTGCTCCTCGAGCACTGCACTGCCCAATGTTGCTTTCACTTGTAGTGTCCTGTTGGCAGTCTTCACAACCCTGAAGTATCTTTCCTCCTTACTTGGTTGTTTCTGCTTTTCCTTCATTTGTCTCTGGGTAGCGACCACAAGATGCTAGGTTTGCAAAACAGAAAAAGTCCCAGCCTCAGAGAACCTGGCATGTAACGTTGCTCCCGTTTCCAATTCTTCTTTTATCACTCTAAATAATTGTATTCAACACTTTCTTTCCAACCTCTGTTTCACTGCATAACATAACTTGTGGCTTCTGTGGCTGTATTTGAAAGAGGATACACCAAAAATCAATCAAATATCCCCCAGATTAATGAAACATATTTCAAAAAACTGTATAAAATTTCCATCATTTCCTATCCTACCGAATTGTGCTAGCTATAGCAAAAATTTTCAGTTTAGTTGCCTTACATTGGTTCTTGAAATGTATATTTAAGCATTTAAGTAAGTAAGCAGTGTTCCATGGAGGAAGCTCAATATCTACAGTTCTGTGGGTATCTGAAACATTTTCAGATGTGTTTTTAAAATCACCTTCAGAGTGAGGTTTTTGACAAGGTTTTAGTGCCAGACTAGGCATTCCCAACTCCAGTTGTCCAAAATCCACAAATCACCAAAATCTAGAGATTGGCTTAAGAATTTTGAGATCTAAACCAACCTTAACAACAACTAGTTCAGTTTTTCTATGATTTGTTTTGTTTGCTGATGCTGCAGTGTTTAAAGTTTTATTTTCAATATTTTTTCCTTCACAACCAGGGGGGATACCAATTACCTTTATTGCCAAATGAGAGCTTGACAGTGTCATGTGAATTTAAGAACTGTGGCTTTTATTATTTTATCGTGCTTGTTTGCAATACTTAAGGCTCCTCCCAGAGTTGGTAACAAGGGATTTAACTTTGAAAATTTTAGCATCTGCATCTGATTACATCTTTGTAGGACTTCTTATGGGTCTGATCTCTGAAAATAGCTCCATACTAACTAAAACTATGAGTCTGCTGAAATAAGGCTCTAGGTTTAATCCTACTTACACAACACAGGTCTTGTGTCTCACAACAGCTGTGTTACAGAAATATGAGCTTTGAGGAGACACTCTTAACCCATAAATTAGGTTCTTGGCTATAAGATTTCATCTTTATCTTACTAAGTGAGAGTTACTTGGTGACATGTACTTTCATTAGTGCAGAATTTCATTCTCTTCTGTTTCCTAGTGGGTTTATAATTTTTTATTTTATTCTCTGGCATGTGTGACACTGAAGCTGTGGTGTGCAGTTTCAGCTGTTAAATCTGTGCAAATCAAGATAGACTAAAAGTTTGTCTTCCTCAGCACTTGAGACACCTCAGTGTGTCATGGTCAGAGATAGAAACTGCTGAAACTCTAAGCTGCTTTGCATTTATTTTGCATTAAGACGTTACCTCATTCCTGGTTGTGTAAATTCAGATGCTTCCTGAATAGCAGAAGTAGTTTAGATGCTTATGTTTCAGAAAGGATATTTCTTTTAAAGATAAAATCCAGAACAACCCCTTAGAAATCTCTAATTCCCTTCCATTCAGCTATTCTAGTTCCCCTGCCCCACAAATGTCTCTCCTGCCACTGTTCCCAGGAATATATTGCAAAAGCTACAAAATGCAGAAATTCAACCTACACCACTGAAATCAATATGAATTGTCATCAGTGGTTTTTATGAAGATTTATATTTTACCATCAATGCTGGCTTAGCCACTCCTGTTTCCCCTTCCACATGGTTTGCTACATCCCAGCAACAAATAATAATATAGAAGGTAAAAATCTGTATGCTTAGTTATATTTTACTTACCTATCGTTTGCTTGTATTTTATTCATCCATATCTCTCTGTTCATTTATACATTCGTAACCTGGATCAGCTGGCTGACCTAAGTGACCACGCAGCCTGGCAAAGCGAAAGGGCAGCAAAGGGACAGTAATTAACAGCTGGGATTAGGCACTTTTTAACTTGGAACTGCTGTTGGCAGAGTAACGATGCAGCCCTGACTTCCGAGCACAGTTCCATGTACCTTTTATTTGACTGGGAAGGAGACTAAAGATGTTGCCAGTCCCAGTTTTCCCATAACCTCCTGCTCTTGAATTACAATTTATCCATTTCTGCTGTGTGCCAGTAAAACTGTGAGACTGTGCTATAAAATGGTCGAGGAAATGAGAGAACCCGAGGGTTTGGGAGGCTAATTTTTAGTGATGAGTTTACAGCGCAGCCTCCCAGACAGTTGTATCAGCACAATTCAGGGTGACAGGGAACCATGGCATGGGGGATGTGAGAGCATACAGGAGAGGACCTTGTAAGGCAGCTTTGCAGCCAAAGAAAATGTAGCCAGAGCCACATCCTGTCCCCTGACCCAGGTGAATTTGCAGTAGTTGTCCTGTGCCTTTAAAGCACGAAATTCACAGGTATTAAAAAGCATCTGTCAAGCAGTTAATTAAACTAGGCATATTTAACTGGTTATGGGAAATAGCTAACCTATCATTTAAACTTTTGGTTGCACATTAAAGGCACTCCTTTGTAGGAGACACATAAAATACACTTCAGTGGCACCACTCAGTATAGCTAATTTTTCACAAGCGACAGGGAATTTTAGATGCAGAAGTCCCACTGATTTTCAATGGAATTTAGCCCCCCGAGTCATGTAGGCTCTTTCAAAAATTTTTACCCTTAATGATTTTCTTTGGGAAAGTTAAAAAGCCCACATGCCACCAGCAGTTGTGTAAAGAGAACGCTCACTGTGTTGGGTGCTTAGTCATAAGGATTTAGTATTAGAAGCCTTCCTGTGTCTCTGTGTGTGTGTGTGGCTTTACCACACATAAATTATCCAGCTTTCCTTTTCCCTTCTATGTGAGGAAAAAATATACGGACATTCAAAAGAGGAGCGAGTCATCTGAAACACAAACCCCTGCCTTTTATTCCCATTTTAGATTTAGGCTGGAAGATAGCTCCAGAACCAGTCCCCATAAAAGAACTGCTTTATGCAAAGCAAAAGAAAAGCAGAGTACAAACTATTGAGTTGTAAAAGCAGTGGAGCTGCAACTCTTTAGCATTCAAGCAACTATCTCTAGAAGGGAAGCAGATTATGTGGTATCATATTGCAGAAAGGGCTGTTCAACCCTGTTGCGCTTACTCAGAGCTACATATTTACTTTTGTCACTGTATAGCAGCGATTGCATTATATCCTTCCTGCCAGGACACGAGGAGAAACAGAAGGTTAAGTGTACATGGGGGAGGGGAAAAGAAGGAGGGAGAAGCAGCAGGAAAAAGGCTAAAAATGGAGAAAAGAACAGCTGAAGAGAAAAAGTTCCTCGCTGAGGCAGGAGAATATCCTAAAGAAACATGGAGAAGGAGGAGATCAGGCACCGCACACATGGGGTTACTAATGCAATTGTGCTTTATCCCTGGTATGACTGAAACTAAGATAGTTGGGTTGTAAGAAAATAGATGCATTTTATTAAGCATACATAAAAGTGGGAGGCACTGAGTCTGGCAACAGTGTAGCCTAAAGGAATTTCCATGATTTGTGCCATGAATGCTGAATGGGAGACTTGTAAAAAGCACCTTTCTCTTAAGGGTAGCTTGCTGGAATTTGTAAATATAGCCCAAAAAACAACAACAAACCAACCCTGAAGTAAAATAGTACAAAGTGATGAAAATACCAAAGGCCCATTCCGCAGATATAAAAAACTGCAACCAAACATATTTACACAATTCAGAGGTCACTTGGACTGATGGGTTTGGGGGAAGGTCTAGAGATAGTGGGAAGTAACAGAAATGGCAGAAGGCAACAAGCTCTGGTTTCATAGCTGTTTCCTGAAATCAAGGGTTCATGGATGGGGGAGTGGTTGAAGTGCTGAGACGAAACTCCCAGCCCTGAACAAGGGTTGGCATATGGATGATGCCCACAACCAGGCAAGAAAGACCTTCTTGATTGGTTTTCACCCAGGGTCTGGCCAGCCTTGGGTGGGAACTGATGAGGAGATCACCTCCAGGTGCCCCTCCCTTCCACATGAACTTGGAGGTGGGGCAAGAAGCCACCTCTATAAGAATTGACTCTGCTTGCAGAGGGGTTGGGAGGTTTGTTTTGCAGTGTGTGTGTTGTGATGCTGGTTGTTGGAAAGGTTCCCTGACTGTGTATAGCAGTTCGAGTTCCAAGGGCAGTGGGGAGAAAGATGAGTATCCCTTTGGGAAACTTGTGCATAACTGGACTCCTTGTCTGGCTGGTTTTATCTCCAATGTCATAGTTCCTTGGCCAGCTTGCTCCCATTTTCACATCCTTTGCAGTGAGTGAGTGCATTGACTTGTTCCTCCTTCTGGTTGTCTGGCACTTTGGTTCTCTGGTGTAGCAGAGGGAGGATGTTGGTTGCTGGTCCGCCTGGTAATAATATCTTTCCTAGCTGGGCAAGTGGTCAGCAGAAGAGAGGTATGAGGAAAGGCCTGAGAGGAGACATCCAAAGAGAGTCCCTTACCACCACCTGCCACTTTTGCCAAGGCAGGTCATGGCACCTTCCATGTAATTTTAGTGCCCATAGGATCAGGCACTGTCATCAGATTTGACAATCAGACCTGTTGTGTTCTGTTCCTTTTAGGGAGGATCCACTTGTTTAACCTCTATCCTAATATCCCCTAGACATCATCCTCTTTTTGAGATGCTTTTGCAGTGCTGTAGCTCAGCTTCTCCCTGTGTTCCAGCAAAAGTCATCAGTCTGACTGGTGGGAGAGGCTGTGGCCCTGGAGGTAGCATGGTCCCACATGAGGCAGAGCTCCAGCCAGAGGCATCTGGCCCTGCTTCCATCTTCCTGCAAGGCTCAGCTGCTGTTGGGTGCTCGATCACAGCCCTGCAGGTCAGGGGTGCTCTCCACCTCCTCATACAATCCCTCGGGCCAGCCTTCTCACCTCTCTGGCACTTCTCTGTCCCGTTCCAGAGGTGTGGACAATGTAAAAACTATTTTCCCTTTGCTGGAGAAAGAGCTAGAAAGAATATTCAACTCATTAACAGAATGTCTTGGCTTGAGTAGAAGTGGATTTTTCTCCAAAATGTGTTGGCTAACTCATTTTAACTACTATATTATATATTCTGGTGCAGGCTGAGCAAGTAATGTTTTAATATGTGTTAGGTAGTATGCATGAGCCCTAGGAGTGAGCCAACTAAACCATGTTTAAGTATTTGTCCTGTCAATAACAGGAGTCTAAAACCTGTTAGATAACATGCTTGAGAAAAGAGAAAACAAAACTTTTATTCTCATCTACCAGTATCCATAGCACTGAAGGAGTTTTGTGGATCTCAAGAGGCAGCCAAATGGGTATGTTAAGTTACAACTCTCCCCAAAAATATGTGTTTATAACTGCACAGAAGCCTTTTGAGTCTGGCTCTTCCAAATTAGTTGCATGAAAGGATTAGAAATCTCTGCTAAGTCGAAGGGACAGGCTTTTAGAAAAATAATGGTGTTCCGCTAGGCTTTGTTGGGAAGTGTGAGTCCCTAATGATGCAGAGGGTACTGAGCTGATGAGGAGGGAGACAGTGTGGTACTGCCTTGGCACTGTGAAAATAAGAGTACACAGCCAGATTTAGTCTGGTGCACTGGAGGAGAATAGCATCCTGGAGCTGCAGTGTGATTATCAGTTGGATAACCAGATTTTCCCACTGTCTGCAAGATAAATACTGACTGGAGGAATAAACTCCCTGACTCCATTGTGTTCTCACTTGCTGTAGGGGTAGCATATCTGATGAATGTTGCAGAGGTGGAGATAGCTCTGTCAGAAGTACAGCAGTCTCTGGGAAGATAGCATCACTGGCTCCAGTCCTCTGAACTGGGATTCTTCTACACCAAATTACTGTTTTCTATCATACTGGGACAGCACCCACTATTCACCGGCGTAAGCCTGGTCCATATATTTATATACCACAATAAGCAGGCACAACATTTTAAGCAACTAAAGGATCTTACAGCATAATCCAGGCTTAACATAGAAAAGGATCACAATAAACAATGGGAGGAAAGAGGAAGAATGAAGGGAAGAATGAGAAAGCATGATGAAATTATTCTATACACACCAGCCTTTACTTCCTTTTATTAGAAGTGCTTTATTTAAACAGTGATCCAGTGATCAAGTACTGAAGACCTAAAGTTTTATGAATTCTAACTTTGCCTATAAAGCATCAGCAGACTAAGGAATTGCCCTAAGACTGGATATGCAAAGCAGAAGTAGTGTTTTCACTGAGAAAGTCCCTGGCTTGTAATTGTCACCTGTAATAAAATCACTTCACTTGCCCCTCTTAAGCAGCAGACAAGCAGGATTAAGATCTTGAGCCTGATTCTTCCTTGTTCTGCAACTCAGGTGCTTGTTTATAAGTGGGTAAAACCCTGCCACATACACCATGTTTGTATTGGTATAAAATGATAGCAAAAGACTGTTCCAGCGAGCAGCTGCCTTAATGCAGCTTAAAGAAAGCAAATCCTCCTCCTTTTCTTTATGTCTGTGGCTAAAGCACAGCAAGTGAACAGAGAACCGTGGGCACAAGCAGGTGAGAGAAAAGGTACAGGTGGTGCTGGTAGCAGAAGACCTCAAATGGAAGGTTACTTAAAAAACCAAGGAGGCAAAGAAAAGATGGATATAGCCCATAGTCCAAATCTATAGCTGAGGGCAGGCACAAAGGGAAAAGGTCACAGAAAAATCATGCTAGGGAGAAAGTGTTGGAAATTGTTTATAAGGTATAGACAAAGACCCTGTATGGAGGTTCCCAGACCCAAATCCTTTGCTTTCATGGCCAGCTGCCGTGACCAGACTGACAAAAAGTGTCCCTTTAAGAATGAATGGTGTTATCAAGACCTTACACGTAATCCCAGCATTGCTAATGGGGGAGGGTGTGCAGGTCCTTCACTGTTTCCTCCTCCTCCTCTGTCCCAAACTGACCAGAATTAACATACGCTGCGGTGCTGAGCAGCTCAGGCAATCCTAAACCCTCACATTTTCCTGGAAGTTTATCTAAAGTGGGAAACTGTTTACAAACTCCTGCAGCAAGGAACTACAACCAAGCAGAGAGCAGGGAGAGATGGGTGACAGAGGCAAGTGGCAAGCACACTGTCCCTAGCCATCAGGGGACTCCCGGCCGTGCAGCCGTAGGAAGTGGCAGGTACTCTGTTCTTGTGACCTCAGCTCTGGTGGCATCTGCTTCTCCTATTGACTCTGGTGCTGGAAACCACAGATGACTTTGATTTGATTTATCTTTCCATTCAGTATTTAGGATTGAAACCTAGTTGTCCCAGGCTATGGTGTATTCATTTCGTATTTGCTTCATGGGCAGTGGTTTGGCCCTACCAGTTGTGTTGGATATATGGACCAGCTGGCCAATAAATGGAGTGAGACTTGCTGTCTAGTTGTCCCTGGCACGTGCTTTTGCCTTGTCCTGTTGCCCAGTGCTTGATGCAGTGTCACTACCTGCATAGTCAATAATTGTACCCATGGATCTTCCCATCCCTAACATTAGACTTATTAATTTATTATTTCTGTAGTGACCTGGTAAACGCATAGAGTTCCACCAATTCACCCTGCTCCCCCTACACTCTGGAAATCAGGGTTGCCAAGGGGGTTTATTCTGAAGAAATATAACTGAGGGTTACTGTTATCGGTGTACTGATGACTATACACAATAATTGTCACACCAGAAATGTCCTAGGTAGCCATCATACTAACATCACCTCAGCAGTCAGCAATGTCCACTCTGGTAAGCTACAACTTCCCTGAGCCCTTCATGCATTTGCATCCTCATCAGCCCTCCTGCCACCAAGTCCTGCTCTCAGTTACACCAAAGGAACCCAGAGAAACACCAGGCTCAGACCGGCGCCATCACATCTGTGTGTGCTGCATGCAGCAGGTGCCCAGTGGTCACAACAAGAGAGGCTGTTTCCACACCTGAGCTGGATGAAGAGAAAGACTTGGAGTTGCTTGGGTGGATAGTACTCAAGCCACAGGCAAACAGAGTGACTCTGCAAGGACTCCTACAGCCTTGTCTCCTTCCTTGTTGCAGGTTGTTACACACGTGTCCTCCCAGGGGTAGGTAGATACCTTTGTATTGGCTTGGTTTTGCCTAATCTAATTACCACCCATCAGCTCATCCACTACAGGGACAAAACATGGTATTATACTAATGGAGACTTTTCTGGACAGTATACATTATCTTGCTCAGCCAGCCTTTCTTAGAATTTTGAAATTAACCCTTTTGTACAATCCCTTTTTAAAAGTAACCCTCATTGTATTGTGTTAGCAAAGTGAGGACTGTTTGATAGTATTTGATAGAGATATTAAAAGAAAGAAAAAAATAATCTTTCTCCCCTTTAAAGACATTTTCAAACAATGTAGCCAGTCTGAAAGTGTGTGAGGAGGCACTTGGAAATCTGTGAAAGAAAGAAGAGTCAGTCATCTCCCATTACAGAAACTTTTGGCAAGTTAGACAAGTCTAAGCATTTTATAAGACATTATCTTTGTCAGCTTGGTTTTGATAGTAAACAAAATCTCTCTGCTGATTTAGCACGTGGTATAGTAGAAAACTGTAACCAAACAGCATGTCAGGTAATGCTGTCTTTGGTGGACCTTGACACCTAGTGTCCCTATTTAATATTTCAAAAGATACAGATCCTTAAAATCAGCATCTGTCACGAGATAATCTGTTCTCATGACACCTTCGTTATTATCAGCCAACGCTGAATGAAAAGAGCCACACCAATTACCAAGAGCCACAACCAAGGTATCCTTAATGCAGCTGGGAAGGGATGGAACAGAGATAGCTCTTATCCTTCGCATTCTCAGGCTGCTCAGGGGCTTTTTTTCACCCGTGCATAATTTAAAACAGCCTCAGAGCATGCACATTCTCTTCCTTTGGGTCAGGAGTAAAGAGAAAATGGCATGAAACTTCAGAGGCAAAATGCCTTCTGCCCCTTGGTTGCACAGCCTTAAGACACTTTAGAATACACTGCACCCCACCTACAAAGGGAAACCTGGGCAATGTGTTTTACTACATGTTGTCTTGTCAAACTAGGACAAAGACAGTTATGTAGAAATGTTTTGTAACTGTCTCATGACTACATGCTACAAAATCCCACCTATACCTAGGAGGGTCTATCCACTGAGCTCATCTCTGCAGGGTGGACAGGAGGATGAGGCTGGTGGCTTTCCTGCAGCTAGTGAAGAACAGCCTGCATGGGGGCCCTCCTTCCCAGGACAGGGAGAAAATGGAAAGCCCTATATGACCACTTCAGAAGACCAAATTATCCGTTTCTCTCCCAGAGCCAGAGGGTGAGTCTGATTTGAAAGTGTGAATGCAATGGCATATGTGTTTCACAAATCTTTCCTGCCATTATCTCACGCAGACTTGTCCTCAGAGCATGGGAAATATATAGGTTGGGACTCAAGGCTGAGACTGAGAGGTGGAGCCTCTTTGGCCTCACTGCACTTCAGTCTCCAAAATGGGACTCCAAGCCTGCCTAGTTGGAAATTGGCTGAAGTTCATGAAGTGTCCTTTCCTCTTTCACATGGCAAATGAACGGTCTGGAGCCTCCATCTCACCACTGGCTATCATTCATCCTGAGTTTTGCATCAGCTGGATCCAGAGAGGAGGTCAAACAATGTCAATGCGTGAAAGACGTCTTCAAAAAACCATGGTTTTGGAGACGCTGGGCAGAAAAGTCCAAATCATTATCCAGTCTATGAGAATCTGTAGCAGGGCTCCCAGGTCTCCCAATGCTCATCGCTGATTGAGCCCTCCTTCTGCAGGTCTGCAGCTTCTTTCTGTACAGGAGCTGCTTCTGTTGCTGACATACCACCTCTGTGAACACAGCACCTCAAAAGAATTGTGAGCAACAGGGAAGTTTATCATCACATTTCCATGCAAGTATAATTGTTTAGCTATAAAGCTGCACTATTTGAGCTGAAAGAATCAGCCATAACAAAAGCTCTTTTTTCCCTTTTTTTTTTTAATCCACAAAGCTTGTTGGGAGGATTGGTGACTAAACTGGTAATTAGCACAGTTGACAGAAGTAAGTAGGAGTGATTTTTTTTTCCATAATGCAGATGTATATGAGTTTTGTATATGCCTCTTGTGAAAGCTGCATTGTCTGCTCCTTGCAACATCTTCCCTTAAAGAGAAAGCATCATACTCTGCACTTAGGAAGATGTGTAGGTTGGATGTATCATATAATAAGAAAATGACAGAATCACTTTGCTGCTAGTAAATTCTGTGGACAAAGTGACCCCAAGTCTTGTACTTTCAGGAGACAAAATAGGTTTACAGTGTTTCTATTGTCCTTGGTTTGACAAAATGCCACGTGCTTCCAGTCACCATGGGATCCATAAGAATAAGGATAAAAATTGAACCCCGAACTTAGTTGTCTAAGCCAGTCTCTTATTAGGAAGTCTCATTTCCAATAAATCCTTTGGGCATTTCTTGTAATTTAGTAGCATAGGCACAAACATTAGAGGTGATAACCAAGTTCAATAATCATAACAAATATGTTTTTTAAAAAAATCCTGTGTAACTTCCTGGTTTTATCTGTTCTGCTTTCCAGACACATGGGGAAGATACCAAGTGAAATCCTGGCCTTGAGTTGATTGTGAAGTTGACCTGCGACCCAGCCTGAGGTTGGAATGATCTTATATCCTGCTTGATCTTATTCATCACTCTTTACTGTTAGGTGGCCTACTGGTTAAGGCACAGAACAGGAGCGTCTAGATTTGATTCTCTGCTTTGCCATAGTCTAGAGAAAGCCAGGTGGCCCAAAAGCCTTCATGGGACTTCACTCCTCTTTTGTTACCCCTAACAGCCATTGATTTTCAAAACACAAGTGGCACATCTCAAAGGTTTTCAATCTCAAGCTTCTAGCAGCAGTTCATCCCTCCTTAGAGAAAGGATTGTAACTTCTCCCAATAAGTAGTTCTACTAACAAGAAAAAGGAATTTATTAATCTGTGGAACACTTAGAGATTGCAGCAATGGTTTCAGGGTGATGGCTCTTCAGTTAGAAAACTGTGCAGGAACTGGTACAAGCAAATCAGGTAGTTCCTCCATGCAGAAAGCTGTGGAAATACATGGAAATCTTAAAAGACCTGTTCTCCATGGATTTGGAAAGACTCCACAGCGGCATTTTAGTAGTAAGTACAGTGTCAGTGCAAAACTTTTCCCTCATCTGCAACAGCTTGTGTACATCTTAAAGGTCTTCTCAAACCTTAATGTTTCTATGATTTCAGCTTTTGTCACCTGGATGCCCTAGAGGTAACTACATTCCAGTAATGCTGAATGGGCAGTGCAGGAGAAGCCCTCTGAGTCCATCAGCCAACCACTCCCCAAACACACAGCCTCACAGCATGTGGGGTAAATGTCTTCTAATGAAAACCTGCAGACAATTGCCTCACCCATTACCTGGAGTCCACCAGTGGTAAGTATATTCCATTCCTTGGGGTAAAAGCATCGAGCAGTAATGCTGTTTTTGTGGATGGGGCACTAAGAACAGCACAATACAGCCCCCACCATGTTGCTGCTCCCAAGCAGGATCTGACATCACACAGAGTTCAGTAGTCAGTTTGATGACAAGTCTTCTAATCTGAAGTGTGGTCTAAAACTATTCCCTGGTGTTCTGGGCTTTAGGCTGAGATACTTTAAGAGCAGTAAAGTCTGTATCGCTTTCAAAAGAGCTTCACAGAAATGTAGCAGGATCGATCTTCAGGTGTATATTTTCTGGTGTTTTAATGATGCATGCCTTTCAAGTGCACAGGGACAAGGACTCCCTCCTTTATGAGGCTATTGCAATCACTTATTATATTTTTAGTAATATTGGAAAGTAAAATTCTATTTGATTTCATGATAAAAAACAAACACTTCTCATAATAGTTATTTCCTGATATCTAATTGCATATTGCTGTCTACTAACTGTCCTGACATCTGTACATATTTGACATCACAGTAAAATACAATAATCACATACATCTTTTCTGTGCTACTGTGATACAGAAAGTCCTGAGCCCTGTGGGTTGCATTTTGAATAGCTATTTCAAAAAGAAAAACAGTTCAGACTTCCTTTGGTGACATATTGCACATGTTCGATGTCAAGACTACAATTATTTCCTGCCAATACATTTTCAATTTAAAAAATTGATGAAGATACAGAAGGGAAAGTTATAGAGCAATAGTTGCACAGTGTAATTTACTATAAACAGTAAAATGAGCTTCTTACGTGCAGCTTCCCATGGCACATGAATATAGACAACCTCCTCTTGTTTCTAAAAAAATAAAAAAGAAAAAAAAAGGAGGGATGGAGGGATGGAGGGCTGCTTGTTACTAGTCTGCATAGCAGCTGTTAAGATAAAAGCAGATGGAGACCTAGCTTAGAGGACTGGTAATAGGATATGGTACCTTTTCCTTCCAGGTTTTTGACTTGAACCAATTTCAGATTATTAGCTCTGAAAACCATGGTAGTATCATCCAATGTATGTTCAGTGGCCTTTATAAAAAAGGCTGTTGGTTGCAGTCCAGTTCCTTGTAGTACCAGCACCAGCTGAAATGTCACCTCAGGGCTATGCAAACAGAGACACTAAACTTGGGGAACAGAGAATAAATTTCCCACCCAAACTAAACTCTGATCTCCCACCCACAGCAAGCTGAGGAAATAGGGCAGAGCTTCCACCACACTGCTGACTTGCCTACACCTGTTTTCTGGCCAGACAGGGATTTTATTTCTTTTACTGCCCTTCAGTATCTTTTACTGACAGATCTTCTGGTGTCGCATCCTCTGATGAAAGTGCATAATTTACTCCTTTCTTAATGTAAGAGATGGTTCCTGAGCACTGAAATGTTCCCTTCCCCATCCCCTAATTTCTTCCTAGTCTCCCACAACTTTTCCCCATATTGTCCTGATTTATTGAGGCACTGTTTAATTAAAAGTACGGTTAGAAAGTATGAATTAACATCTCTGCTTCTGCCATTAATATGATCTAGATTTTGTCTTGGGTGCTGTGCTTTTCTGTTTCACTTCACTGTGCCACCTTTTCCCCTTTTGAACTTAGGGCTTTTAGGTTTCATCAGGAGGACCGGGGGGAGAGGTGGTGGTGCTGAAGGTGCTGTGTTGCCTGCAGGCCAGCCAGAGATGGGCCCTCACTGGGGCAGGCACACTACCAAGCCCCTCTGGGAGCCAGTCCCTGCCTTGAGGACATTGCTATCTAAAGTGGCAAGCCTGAAACATGCAGAGGGAGAATGGCAGAAAGGTTTCTAGCCACATGAAAAACACCACAGGAATGAAGAGCTCAATCTGATCATTGCAGTAGTTTATTTTAAGCAATTCTGGCCTTGTATCTGTTGAAATTCCTTACGTGATTCTTCTTCCAAGGTTAACACATTTTGAGATGCTTTTTTTTTTTTCCAGGGCTTTGGAATAAAAGAAGTAAACTCACCTCACACCAGGCTGGGGTCTCAAACCTGCTTAGTGGCAAGTCCTGTAATCTCACCTCAAAGACCAGCATGCCGAGTAAGTCACAGAAGGCACTCAAAATACCTGAGAATTAAATTGTAGTTGTTATCCTATTCAACAAAGATGATTTTTCATTTCCTAAGTCACTTAGTCTTTCGAAGTGATATATTGCAAAAACCAGAACAAAGGTAAAACTTCAGTGTCTTCTAAGTGCCAAGATGCAGACTACCTGGAAAAGCTGCACAAACTAGATATTTCCTCCCCTTTTTTCCCCATTTTTTAAAAATAACTTTTCATTTTTAAGTTTGAAGAAAAAATAGAGTAATGCTTTATTATCTTTTTATCCCATCTCCTCCTCCCATCCAAAATTTTAAAATATACTATAACATAATCCAAGAATGCTGTGGTGACTTAAAATCTTATGATAGCCACTAATAATTAAAAATATCCATTCTGCCACTGTTCAGGAATTTCATCTATTTATTTCGATAAGGACAGAGTGAGCAGAAGCTGAATAATACATAAAGTAAACAAAGAGTCAAGTCTGGTTAGGGAAGCAGGCATCAAGTTTCATTTCCTAAAGACATTACATTTGTAAAATTAGTAGCTCATAAATACTTTGAAATGTCTTCAAACTGGGAAACTAATAAAAGAAATTTTCCTTTTTTCATAATTTTTTTTTTGGTAGAGTTAATACTTCTGGAAATGAATTATTCAGCTTTTCTTTAGTGCTTGAAAAGATAAAGAATATCCTTTTAGCTTTGCAGATACGGGACAGCAGAATATCTACTACTATGGAAATAAAAAATTATTTGTTTTCTTACTGTTTTCAGAATCTGGGTGATACCTACACACCAAATAAAAATTCCTTCGGATATGCATTTTGATATGCAAAAGTTGCTAATTCAATTTGTAGGAGATACTACAACATTATGCAGGATATAATAGAAAATCGTAGACTTTCTACGGCATTTTAAAGCTAACTGGAGAATGCAATAGTGAACTTCAATAGAACTTTATATAAAATTATGTGTTTTTCCAGACATGGATTAAAACACTAGGAAAAGGGTTTAATTTTTCATTGCTTTCTTTAGCTTTTTACAGTAGTTTTCTGTGGAAGACTTGTTTTCTGAGAGCTTACATTTTTAATTTATCTTGTGTTTTAATACTGATGCTAAAGATAAAATTAAGCTAAAATTAGTTGCTGAATTTCTAATTATCATTACTTCAGACAATATGATGCTACAGATTTAGAACTAGTGCACTCTGGATTAAATATGAAGCCTTGGATCTCAAAAGAATGCATGCAGTTGGTAACATAGAATTGAGGAGGCAATATACTCTAAAGGGTAATGCAAGACACAGAAAAAGAAATGAATTATTATGTTTGGTTTACCTTGCAAAGATTTGTGTGCAAATTGTTGTTGTTGGCTTCTACCCTGAATACCTGTTCTAGGTGTGTTGGAAGCTTTGGATGTTTCTCTAAAAGTCAAAGCAAACCAAATTTTATATTGGTTGTAGTTGAGTTATGGTCTCAGATGGTTTGTGAAAAGCAAATTATCACATGTTATGTGTTATTTCAGTGTATGTATTGGCTCAGATGAATTTGAGTGAATTTTTACATATATCTAGTCTGAATTTCAAGGTTATATTAAAGAAACCAACCAAAGTAGCCTGAAACATGATGACGTCTCTGACCAAGGGATCTGCTTACCATTGACTCTGAAGATGCCCTTACAATATATACGTTATAAATCTTTCTGTATATGTGCAGCACAGATATAAAGAAATACAATGCTTTCTACTTCTTAGAGGCATGGTCTTTGCTTGAATGAATACTGAGGTCTCCAGATGAAAGTCATTGCAGACACAGGGCTGTGAAGGGCAAGGAACACAAGTCTGGACTTCTGCTTCCAGCTCTGCTTGATTCACTTTCTGGCCCCAAATGAGTCATTTTGCATCCTCATATATTTTCTTTGACTGTTAAATAATCATTGCTGATTTTTAACTACGTATCTGAGGTACAAAGTCTCAGGACAGAAGCACTAAGATTTATTTAAAATGCAGTTTATTAAACACCATGTGTTTTCTTGAACACTAAAGAGTGCTCAGTGAACTCTTGGTAGAACAGGGCTAACAAGAAAGTCAGGAATAGGATGACATGAATACTAAGTAAATATGATGAATTAAGAGGAAATTTAGATTAGAACTGAGGTAGAGAGAAAGAAGAAAAACCATAGAAGAGGCAGGGGAAAGGAACTGAAAAAAAAAAAAAGAATGACATGAGATAGGAAATAAGTCTGGGTAGACGAGAACAGGAAATGAGAAACACATCTCATTCTTGCAGAGTGTAATCCTGTGCAGGATAACGTTACCCATACATTAAGCTGTTATCATAAATTCACTGTTGGGAATAAGTTAGTTCTGTATGGTAGGCACCTACCCAAAGAAAACCACAAGCACCTCATCGTCTTGCTGATGCTTTGCCATTAGCTTCAGCAGGTTGGTACAATTAGGCTCAGGTCCTTGCCTACAGGATACTATTCTTGTGGGTAAGAATAATAATAATAATTTATTAGAATAAAAAAATAAATTTTTTCACAGATCAACCCCAGAATTTTCTCCAGAGTGAAACAATGCTATGCTTTGCTACAGTCTAGACCAGATTATTATTTCTTAATCCATCAAATTATAAGGTTTATAAAACTATCATTAAGATGGAGAAGTATACATCAATACGTACTCTGGCTATCAGGCACAAAATAAACCACATTTTATCTTCTAGTAAACACTTAAGCCTCAAACCATCTAATTATCACCAACAGGGAAAAACCTGAAGTTCTTGACAATGTAGTAAAAGCATCTGGCAGAGTATGGAGATTTTAAATTTTTAATTTAAAGACCAACTATCATTCTACTAAAAATATCTTGAAACAATCAGGTGATCTTCAACACTCCAGATGGGCTTAAATTTTCCACAGAAAGCTTTTACCAGTCTGCAGTAATCTGTCATGACTGCGCAATATGAATAATGTGTATGAAAGATGTGTGCTTTATTGGCTCACATATAAAATGTGTAAATAAGGAAGTAGAGAGGATTTTGTGTGTGTTTTTATCAAACTTTCCCTCTTCCATACAGAAAGTTTATAGTCTTGAACAGCACATGCAGTGCTAGTGAAGTAAAATAATGTTTAAAGTTCATTTGCTAGGAACCTGGTGATTTATTTCCTACTGTTGCCTATGTAGAGGCCAACTCTGTCTCTTCATCAATTTAAGGAACACATTAAGAACAAGTTAATATTCAGTATTTCCAAAAACCTCCAATGTGGGAGAATGTCATTGCTCCTCAGGCTTTAACTGTACACAAGTCTAAACCTGGTTTCATATAAATGAGAGTAGGAGAAACGAGGCCTCAGTAATTTTTTTCTTGTACTCTCCCTTTTCTTACAATCTTCATTTTCTGTCCTGAAGTCTACCCTGTATGTTCACGAACACCTAGGAAACACTTTTTTAAAAACAAATGCATCTAGTCACAGTTTGTTTTCATTTTTTAAGACAAGTTTTAAGTCAGTGCTTGTCTCTGCATAACTTTTTTAAACAAATCATTAGCATGATATGATTTAATTTAAAAGTAAGTAATATGAACTAGGTGCTTTTTTAACTTGTACATATAGAATGTGCCACACTAAGAAAAGTTTTTTCAAATCTCAGAGATAATTTTTTAAACTTTGGTTAGATGCCTGAAGTGCTGGGGTTGAACTCCCAGCCCCTGAACAAGTGTTGGCATATGGATGATGTCCACAACCAGGCAAGAAAGACCCTCCTGATTGGTTTTCACCCAGGCTCTGGCCAGCCTTGGGTGGGGACTGATGAAGAGGTCACCACCAGGTGCTCTTCTTTCCCTGCCTTCCACATGAACTTGGAGGTGCGGCAAGAAGCCACCTCTATAAGCGCTGACTCTGCTTGCAGGGGGGTTGGGAGGTTTGTTTACAGAGTGTGTGTGCTGTGGGGGGATTCTGGCTATTGGAAGGGCTCCCTGACCTTTCATGGCAAGTGGAGTTTCCAGGATAGCACAAGATGATCATCAGTCTCTCTCCTGGCAGTTATTATATGATTGGGATTGGACTGATTGCCTGGGTCCTTCCTTCCCCCATGACCTGGTTTTGGAATCAACTCGCTCCTTTCTTTGCTACATCATGATCTGTGAGTGAATACACTGGTCTATTCATTCCTCCAGTGATGGACCACCATGGATCTTTGGTGTATGATTTTGGAGGGAGGACTTTGGTTGTTGGTTTGCCTATTAATATCTTTCCTAGTTGTGCAAGTGGTTAGCAGAAGAGTGCCCAAACCTGTATTTTGGCCCCTGAAAAAAAAATGCTGAGGACCCGTGACTTTTGTCACTTTAATTCAAGGTGGTGAGCTCTTCTGAGGCTTATGATGTTTGAGTATCCAACTGCTGGTTTAGGAGGTAAGCATCCAAAATCCTAGGCCCACTTGTGTTATCAAGACCTGTCAGACAATCTGAAGTACATTGGTTTCCTTTGCAGCTTTTAGGAGAAAGCTGGTACACCACATCCTGCAGCAGCCCATGGTGTCAGGCAGACATTGGAGGGCTGCACATCAGCAGTACAGGATGAACTTTCCTGTGTTAAGGATGAAGATAATGTGCCTAGTGCAAATGCAGATTTTTGCTGGGTAAAAGGATTATTTCTGCCTTAATGAGAAACACCTTCATGGTTATCAAGAGAGGTTATAGAGCCTTGATCTTAAGCAAACAAATGCAAGTGTCTTTTCCTTGTGAATCATGTTCTTGGAAGAGAGAAGTCTCTTCATCTGCCTAAATATTTCATTCAAAATCATTTTTTCTTTCCCCTGCCTGCTTGTATCATAGTCTCCACACTCGATTTAAGGAGAAGGGACTTATACCTCTCAAAAAGAGTAGGAGTTAAGCACTGAGATATCTGCAAGAACCTATCTATCCTTCAGTTCCCTGACTTGGGCAGGCAGTGGGCACCACAAGCACCATTCCCTGGCACGCAGTGTAATGCCCAGGAAGGCAGGAGGGACCTTTTGAGGATGACCTTCTCCCCTGGACTTCACTGAAAGGCATCACACATCATCTCAGCAATGGGCAAGCTTCTCCTCTATGGGAGCTTCTGAACATCTAGTCTCCTCTTAAGGCTAAAGGATTAGTGTGGTTGGTTATCAAAGCACAGGAGAAGGAATATGGTTAAGAAAGATGTATCATTGTGGTTCACTAGGATTTGTAGCTTGAACTCATCTAGGCTGATTTGAAAACCCAAGCCAAAGACTGGCAGAGAGTGAAACCAGGCTTGTATCTATAGCTGCTTGAAGAATGTACTAGATAGCTAAAAAAAGTGTCCTCCATTTCCTAGCCATGCCTTTCTGTGACCCTTACTAAGACCTGTTTGGAGTACTCTTGGCACTGACAGACAAACTTTCCTCTTGTGCATCGTGACCAACACCAGAGAGAGGGGGCAGAGATAGACAGGAAACTATGTGGTCACCGCCTGAGCCTCTTGTCACTGCAGAAGAAATCTCCATATAAATTATGGCCATAACCTTGGGAAACTTTTGTTTTTGTTGCCCCAAAGGGTTTGGTATTTTGTTAAATAAGCAGGAATTAAGCACGTGCATTTTTTAATATCTTAAGAATTCAGTGCGTATGCTGCAGTGACATGGAAGTGGGAATGCTGGCCATTTTTATGGGCTAGAATTCCACCTGCACACACAACAATGGCAGGTCCAGATCCTGCAACATCTGCTCCGGACAGGGTAGTGATGCTATGAATCGTGATGGGTACTCAGTCTCTGCTAACTCACACTAAAGTCCACGCTGTCCACAGTCTGAAAAGGCATCTACATAACAGATTGTGTAATTTCTACTACTTCTTGCTTTCATGTGCCTTTGGAAATCACCTTTGTTGCACAATATACCAAGAATAATATTGACTCTATTGTCTCCTCAGCAAATATGAAATCAGAAGATATAGTTTCTTCCCTTTGAAGTTGTGCAGTCAGCACCATAGCTCTCAGGGACAAGGTTTCCTTCTGTATCTTGTAGAGTGTCTTCTATAAAAGGAATAGAGATTGTAGGGGGAGATTGCAGATATTGCCATAGTAGAAATGGCTATACACAATTATTAATGGGAATTGTACTCAAAGAAGGGCTGAAAATGAGTACTTTATGACCTAGACGGTATTAATATTAGATAGTAATATCTTTTTTAATAACTATAAATATATGGATAATATTTTTCCCACCAGTTAAAGCAAATACATGTTTCTTCCTCTTTTCAGTGAATTTTTATGGAAATTATCAAGTGTAAGAGACTTATCAGATGAAGCTTTGCACTTATAAAAAAAAAAAAAAAACAAAACAAACAGACAAACCAAGCTGCATGGGGTCAATGAGGATTCTTCCTGTTGCTCTATCCATTCTCTTCTCCTTCAGTGCTATAACAGAGGGAGTCCTTAGGAATGCATTTCATAAGTGTGATTTTTTTTTTTCCTAATAGTTAAGTTGGTGGAACTAGTTGAAAAGCATGAAATTCTGCCGCATAAATTATCATTAGCAATGTGGTTTATTTTTGTTTGGCAGTTGAAATTTTAATGTGACGTTCTGCTGGAATTCTGAGATTCAGTCAAGTTTTAACAAGCTACAGCTAGAAGGAGATTGCATTATTTTTTATGTATTTGTTATTAAAATTCTTGATAAATGTTGCAAACATTCTACCTGTGAGCTGTTATTCACTCTCTAGCTGATATTAAATACTTGCCACCAGAGCTGCATTTTTGATGGTGATTTGTCACATGGTATTATTTCTGCTCCTAGAGTGGATGAATGCAACCTTCATCAGGTTTCTTGTCTGAAGCCTCACAAGAAATATGTTTCAAAATGAAAGTCTTCAGTATGTATGTGCATAAAATTTTTCATAAAGATGTACTAGTACTGTTTTCTTGCATGAATGTTTATGACAAGGGGATGTGAAGACTTTCAGCATGGGTGAAATGGATACATATTTTAATGCTGAGCAAAATTTAATAGAAAAAGTTTGTGTTGTTCACGCAACTGTGTTTTGTTTTAGTCAGCATTTATCCAGGAAAAGCTAGAAGGAAAAGCCTTAGAAAAGCTAGGAAAAGCCTTAGAAAAGCTCACAGATAAGGTGCCTGTGACCCACAGTGGCTTTTCACCAAGCCACCCAGCCTGGGAATGCAGGAACAGAGGGGCTGTGGGATGCTGCTCCTCAGAGGATATGAAGGTACAGTTTTAGATCTGAAGGGGAAAAAGATGAATTTTCCTAACTTTTCTCCAGCATGCTCCCCAAAGTCTTACGCGAACAAGATGCTTCATGCTTTTATGCTTCAAAGCCTGGTTATGGTTGTTCTTTAAGACTTAAATAAATCCTGGTGCATTTCTTGCATGCAGTACTATCTATTTTCTTTAAAGCATCAAGTAGTCCTTCAAGAAGTCAGTATGGTAGCATCCTGCAGCATCAATGTGTGCCAATGTGACCCCAGGCCCTCCAGCCGATTGATGTTATGGGAGATGCTCACGTCTCAGTGGCTTTGTGCACCCAGTTGTCCAAAGTGAGTGCAAAAAGGTGGGTCAGTGATTCTGTGTCTGGATACAGGCCTGACCAATCTTCTCTGCTGGTTCCTGTGAGCACCATGCTCCTTTAAGCTTTTCTGGTGATTCTGTGTAATTAATCTGTGCTTAACCCTCAGCAGGGACTTATAGGTATAGATTAAGTTGTTTGGTGGTGAACCCTGTAGAAAGGGACTGCCAAGAAAATAAATCTCCCCAGCAGTTCTTCTCGTATCAAATAAATGGTCACAGAAACTTTAACCATCCTGGGAGACCAGAGGGAATATGGTTGGTGCTCTCCATGCTCCCAGTCACACCTTCACACTATAGTTTCAACAAAAAAACATTATGTCAAGGTGGCTGTTCCAAGGATGGACTTCCGGGAGTGCAGACCAGAGTCACAGGTACCTACTCATGAGTCATTTCTCCTGCCTGTCATGCCAGGTGGACCCAGGGGGTTTCTGTGTTGTCCTGGCAGGGTGGGCAGATGGCCAGAGGAGCCTGACTGACAGAGGAGAGAGGAAAAGCTGCAGCATCCTTTCATATGAGGTTCTACTGCTACTCTCTGACCCTTTCCTGTAAATTTTATTAATACATAAGCACGACGAAACCTTCTTCTAGAGCTTTTGTGTATGTGGCAGCCAGAAAAGGGCTGGGCGTTGGGTTTGAGTTTGATTTGAAGAGGAGTGGGATCTGAAAGCTATAGATGCCATTTTAAAGCTGTTCTCCAGTACCGATGCTAATGAATGACGTAAGCCATTCCTTAAGACTGATGATTAATCCTAATGAATATGTTGCGTACATATGTTTCACAGCTGTCATTAAGCTTCCATTTTAACCACTCTTCCCCCTTCCCCACTCCCACCCGTGCCTGCAATCTGCAAACTCGTATTCCCTGTAGGTATTTTGATAGAGAAACAGGCAGGTAACGATCCCCATGTCAGCCTGTAAGCCATGCAACTGTCAGTTCATATAGTGCCTGACAGTCATTGACAGCTTGCTTCTTCAATTTTACCAAGATTAATATTCTTCACATGTTTTATTTATATTTACTGATCTTGCCACGGTGAATTTTTAAAGACGCATTTTAATGTCAAAATGGCCTGTTAAAAACCAAATCTGCATTTTCTTAAAAATTGAGGTTTACATTTCATCAATATTGCTTGTGGGATTTTTGCACGTTGCTAATGGGCTGATCACATGCACGATGCTTTATTCATACAGTGGTCAATAAGGCTTATTCTGATAAACCCCCAGGATCATCACCCTGGGAACCTCCTCATCCTTGGAAATACATCCACACATGGTTATCTTGACGCAAGGCAGTAGTTTCACAGAAGATAACTACTCAGATGCATAAAATTATTCACATGTGCAAGCACTTGAAAGATTCAGTTTCTGTAAAAGCAACATTGTCACCAGAGTAATGCTATTGAGCTTTAAAGTATTCACATGAGTAAGGGACTGCAAGATTAGACAGAACTCTCTGGTGAAACTCTTGTACTGCTCTGTCTGTTTGGGCTGGATCACCATCTTTAGATGCTTCAGCTGAAATAGCAACACAACAAGATGTTGGAATTGTAAAGACAGGGGGGGAAATTATACTTCAGCCAAAAGAATTTTGAACAGGAAAGACAGAAACAGAAATTTGAAAAAAAAAAATCTAATTTTATAACCACATTTGTATAAATAACAATAAGCTATTTCACCAGCTTGTATGAAAATGTTCTTAAAATGTAAAATTATGTATTTCTATAAACATGTATTTTTATGTTATTTACATACAAACACAAAAAACAAATCTTGATTTCTATGCTATGTCTTGTTTAAAAAGTGCTGATCAAATCCACCACTCCTTAGTCAAGGATTTTATCTGAATGCAGTCTGACTTATTTGACCCAATTCAGGGAAATCCAGATCCTCATGTTGAACATCCTTGTATGTTTATGAATCGGAAATTTTCCACTTCAGGACTCCTTTTAACCTCTCTGATCTTTCAAATTGCATGTCTCTTAACTTCACAGATAAATTAGCCAGCTCCAACCTCATCTAGCCTTGAGATGACAGTGGTGGTTTATCTCTTTTTTCCCTTCTTTTCTCTCCAAATCTGCATCATCATGTTTTTCCTATTGCCATGGCAATACAGCTAAGTACACAGAGAAGTGCAACAAGCCAACTGCATATAACAAGTTTTGTGCAAAGGCAGAACTGCTAACCAAACAAGGGGCACGGCTGATACGTGGCTCCTGCTGGGACATTGGCTGGGGGGTTGTGTCTCTTTTCACCTTCTCTCCTTACCAAACTACTACAGGTGAAAATACAGGTGGGGAGATGAAAGCTGACACATCAGGATTTCTAAAACAGGTATTGGAGGGGAAATCAGCATCAAGTAAGACTACAGTGTCATGAAAGTGTGACGTTTCGTGCAGATCATAGGGAGCTCTGGCAGCCTCTGATGAAAGTATGGGTGATTTAGCACTTTTTTGTGGAAAATAACCCTACCCTGGACCTCAGAGACAGGGTGTATTGATAATGAAGAAATGGTAGCACAAACAATCAAGGACACAGGAAAATCAATGACTCGGTGAAAAGCCCCTCCATTTAGCCTAATAACACTCTCCATATTCTTAGGGATGAGATGAATGTTAACTTGCCCTTCAGTGACACCTGAAGACAGCTTCTTTTTTTTTATTTTTTTTTCTTTCCCAAATAATAGTAATAAAGTAGTTTAAACAGAGATGCTTTTGATTTTTCCTGAAGTAAAAGGAAGCGGCAGATGAATGTGTTGTAGCTTTTTACTTTTCTGATTTGGTTTCATTTACATTTAATTCATTAATTCTTTTTTAGGGAGAAAAGGTTTGTCTTAT
>NW_008597126.1:0-19573 GCF_000691845.1 Merops nubicus | reverse complement strand
GAATGCCGATTGTTCTCCCAGAGATATTATAAGAATGTCAAGGAAAGCCATAAATATTTTATAAAGACTGATAATAGAGTTTTCTGTGCTAAGGAAAAGTCAATGATTTTTGAAAAGGGATACATAATGATTTTCTGACTAACTGCAAAAATGAGATGGCAGTAATTTTAATATTAGCTAATAAATATTGACATTAGTATTTCAATGAGTGTAATCAGGCTTTGGCTGGATATTGGAAAATCATGATTCGTTCAGCAGCATTATTATAAAAGCTTGACTGTTTCTACTGAAGCTATTAAACAATCTTTGCATGTAACCTCAGTAACTTTTCTAAATAAATCCAGTAAGGCTATACAAGAATTAACACGTGCTCTCTGCATCATATCATGAGCTCATCTGTTTTGTTGTCTGACTTAAAAACAACATTGTGCAATAGGTTAAGCATTTATGGCATCCTCACACAAAATCAGCTTTTATGCAAAATGATTTGGTTAAATTAACAGCACCAGGCATATGGGTAATCTAATGTGTTTAGGATACTTTACCTTGTTGTATATCACAGTTATTTGGAAAATTACTTGTTATGGGGGAAAAAAAGATAGAAAATACCCAAGGATCACCCAGAGTCTGAAATGTCAGCTGTTACTCATGGTGGTAGCCTTTTATTGCAGAGATAGTCAGAAAGTCGTTACTACATAATGACTTTTGACTTTTCAAAAGCTTTTAGTCCCAAAGTTACCACCCCCCCACCAAAGCCAAAATCCAAAATTGGTTTCAGAATTGCTACATTTCTGGTGAAGGACACCCCTGGGATACCTGGTATTTGATGAATTAAAAATGACATCACCCTTGTTGGCTTTAGGGTTGATAATTGCTGTCTGCTGAGAACAAGCAGCAGTGAATGGTGGGAGAGGAAATGGAGTGAGCTGAAACTTTGCTCTTTGGTTAGAGTTCATTAACGGAAAGATCTTCAACAAACAGATCAAAATGTAAGATTTCCTTTTTTTTTTTTTTTTGTCTTTTAATACAGACCATTTTCAACACAAAATTCTTGAGCAGAGATACTGTTTCCTCACAAAAGAGCCCCAGTTCCTAAGCAGTGTGTATTTTAGGGGCAGTGCACCCCTGCCCTTGGTGGCCCACTCTTGTTTCTGCTCTCCAAAAGCCTCTGCTATGCTGGCAAGGACACCCAGTAAGCTGGACTGGGGAACAGACATGGCTTAAAACCAGCCTGGTTTGCATAATGTTTAGCTGGATTAATTTCCTGATGCAGGTGAAACTTCAAAATAAACAGTGAGAGCAGGAGAAGCTGAAGCTCACCGATGGGGAGCAACAGCCCTATCCCAGCAAGTGCTACTACACCACCCTCACCTTGGACTTGGTGACTTATTCCCAGACCCTGCCCTTTTGCTGGCCCCGGTGTTCTCCTGACCTCTCTGTGACTCATTTTGAAGTCTCAAACGAGCTGAAAAGTAACCCAGAGGAAAAAAAAAAAAAAAAAAAGATGAGAAAGAGGGAAAAAAAAAAAAAAAAGGCTGTTTGTTTAAATTGGCTCAATAAGGGGTCAGATAAGCAGCGGTGTTAATGCACTTCTGTGCATCAGCAACATGTGGCATGGCCCAGGGAAGAGGGAGGACCCTCACTAGCTCGGTTTAAAACTGCCTTGAAACTGCTCCCTGGATGTCTTGCCAGGGGCTGCGTAATAGCAAGAGGAGCAGTTTCTGCGTTGCAACTCTTAGTCCTGGCTAATTTTAAAACATAATGTAAAAAGGCTTCCCTTCTTTAAAAAATGGGATTCATGACCCTGTCTTTTATAAATACACGTGCACATACAGAGTATAATTTTTTCTGGAAGATGTGCTGATTTATAAAGTGGGGGGAGCAGAGGGGAGAGGAAAACTAAACAAGCTCTTTCAGTCTCGGTAATGTCAAGAATGCCAGGCTTGCTTTTCCCCTGCTTAGGGATGAGGAGGCTGGAGGCTTTTGAGGGAGGGACTGGGATTTTATTAGGAGCTTTTTCACAGTTTAGATGAACAGAGAGGGACATTAGAATTTTAAGAAAGGATTTTTTTTTTCTCCCTCCTATATAATTTTGCATGCTGAAGTTTAACAGCTGTTGCAAGCAAGAAGCAAACATATTTTTCCCACTACATCTTTTGATTCCACCAGATGAACTGAATTTCTTTGGCATTATTTCTTTTAAAAAAAAAAATAAAAAAAAAATAGGCAGTTAAATTTAACCCAGATATAATTCTGGAGATTTAAATTTACATTAAAACAAAGGTCAGATTTGGCCAAACCTTTTAATTGCTCATGACCTCATTTTTGTCTGTTCCACTCCCTCTCCCATCCCCTCCCCCGCCTTCCCCCCTTGAGTAGTTGTCCCATTGTTTCACTGGAGATTGAAGTTAGATTTACTGGCTGGCAATTACAAGGATTGCTCTTTTGCCCCTTTGCCCCTTTCCCTGTTTTAAAAAATAACAAGAGAGGGGATGGGGGGAGAGGGAAGCCTCAGAGGGGCTGCTCGGTTTGTTTGTTTCCCAGTCTCCCTGTAGGTTGCTGATGTCACACCGTGACTTTGTGGGAAAAAATGAGAATACAAATCAATCGATTCCCTCCAGGTCCACAGGACTGCACTTTTCTGGAACAACACAAACATCAAATTGCCCTGTGAACTGTCCCACCCGATTTTATTAGGTTTGGTTTTGTCTATGCTGTTATCATCATTTTTATACGTATTTGTCCTTATGCTACATTTTTGCTGTCAGCTAGAGCAACAAATAGGCTTTTATGAAATGCCTGTGAGCAACATGCAGGGGAGCAGGAGTGGGCAGCACCTGGCACACAATCTCCCCTCCTGTATTACCAAGCCACCCATGCTACAGAGGGATTCACTCCCTAAAGAGATAAGGTTCCCACTGGGTCCTCCTCCCCCTGCAGACTTTCCACTGGTGTGAGTGCAGGCATTTGCTTTAGTTTATGACCATTAACAGAGACTGTGGGGGACGTGCTGGGTCAGCATGTTCTGTAAGTCCTCCAGTCGGCAGGATCAGCCATCCCTAGGAGGTCCCCCCCAGCCACAGAGGGGTTACGGTTGGTTTTGGTTATGGTAAATTGTACCAACAGATTTCCCACCTCAGAGGTCCCCTTTAGGAGTTTATATCATCATAAAATAGCACTGACTGAGATTGAATCTGACCCTGTATTTATATACAAACAGCACAGAAACCAGAAGTAAAACTGCAGACAAACACAAATAGCACATGCTTGAACATCCTCTGCTGTGCTGTGATCCCAGTGATGCTGAAACTGGTGTCTGAGCACTTCCAACCCTGGTTTTACAGAACTTGAAATGCATCTATTAAATTGCAGCCTTTGCTGAACCTGTTAAGAAGGGTTTCTGCCCCAAATGGAAGCTGTCCAAAAATTTATGCATGGCCATTCTGAAGTTATGCAAGGTCAGAAAATAAAAACTGGGTGATTGAATGGCTGCAGGACAAAACTGTGGGTTAGGAGAGACCTCTCCTTTCAGTCATGGCCACTTAGCCATGTGAAATCAGGACAGTGGTGAGCTGCATGGGGCTGAGTTGGGTGTCATCCTCCTCCTGAACCACAAAAGTTTAGATCCCAGTTTTCTAAGTGTTTTCAGTCCTGACTTCATCTTAGGCTAATAGTTTGGGTTAAACAAAAAAATGTTTCATTGATCCAGGTGAGTATATGAAACTTCTTTTTCTCCTGCTGCAGCAAGAGCAGGCTCTGAGGAAAAGGAGGGGATGGGTGAGGTTTCAAACATATTAATCCATCCATGCTGCTCCCTCTGCCAGCAGGCAGGTATCCCAATATCAAAAGCTCATCCCTTTTTTCCCCCAAACACTAGCCACAATAACTGTGTTGAGGACAAAGTGAAATATTAAGTGTTCTGATTCATAGGTACATTTTTTGGAGTTTGGTGCACTGTTGAATTATAGGGGTGGCTGGGAGAGGGTTGTGATTCCTACCTTTGCTGAATCTGTTTTCTAGGATACTTCACATGGATGAGTCTCCAGAGCTCCTCCTTCCTTGGAGCCCCCCCTTTCTCCACGTCAGTCCCCAGACTGGCTCTCTGACTTATATTGCAGTTCCTAGTTTTCAGTTATTTTCCCCTTTGTTAGTTTAATTCTCTGCTCAGTTAATCTCTACTCACTGGATTAGTAAAAACTTCTTGTCTTGTTGTGAGCTGCACTTTTTGTGATCTGTATTTTTACATTCTCAACAAGTAAGTTGGAAAGGAAATACTAAGGCTTACTGGCTATGACTGTGAAATCAAATCAACTGTGAATGACTTAAAGTTTTATCAATGAAACCTGATAAATGCAAGGCCTGATTTTTTTATTTTTTTTTTAATTTACATGAATTCTGAAAGGGTTTTGCAGAAAGCAAAAAAAAAAAAAAAAAAGAAAGAAAAGAAAAAAGCCTCTCTCTGTCTAAAAGTATATCTCCAGAGAAAATTCTCTCAAAATACAGAAAACAGTCAAATAATTTAGAACTTGTGGGTTTAACTTCCACTAAGCACAACAACCATTTTGCAAGCCGAAGGTATTCTGGAGCCAGTCTAAACCAAAAACATTGGGATGTTGAAAATTAAAGCTCCAAGCCTGAGTACAAGCTGCCTCTCTGTGTACGTACTGCAGCACAAACAATACCTTGGGTTGGGAAAACATCACTCCCCCGCTGACCAGGGAAGCCTGGAAGACACAGCGGCAGCAAGACACGAAAAGAGTGGTGTTTATGTCATAGCTCTGTCCTTACCTCTCTGCCTGTCATAGAAGGCATGTCCCTGGTCAGGATTTAAAACACTTTGGTTTCTCCTGGCATAATTTAATGAACAACTTTTCAGGTAGGCTGCCAGAAACCTCCTTTCCCCCTTCCCCTACCACTGCTTCATGTTGGCCTCGACATTGTGCTGACTAGTTTGTCCTGCCGTGCAGTGAAATGGTGAATCCCTGGGAAAATCACTGTTTATTGTTATATTTCCTATTCATGTGTCTATTTTATCTTTTCTCTAGTGTTGGGGATTTTTTTGTTTCATTTTGTTTTGTTTGGTTTTGTTTTGTTTTGTTTTTTCCCTAGGTCTGCCATCCAGCCTAGTGCACAACCAGGACAATACTACAGGAGGGACACAGGAGGAGCAAGTTGCTGTAGAGGGCCAGAAATTGCACAAGGCAGCTAAAGTATTCTCTGGTCCATCAAATGCCAGATCACAGTCTGTTTGATGACCTGCTGCCTGCTATGGTTATTATACATATATCTTTATCAGCATGTCTGCAAACACTGATTCTCCACTGAACTGTCCCTAATATACACCAAAGCAAGGCAAACGCAGCATGTCTGCTGAACGCCGCTGCCTGACTGCTGTTTTGACTTGCTTTGCACAGCTGTGAATACAAGGTAGAAGACAGTGGAAATCAGGAACAGAATAGCTAAGGATGTTATAAACAATGTCTGTGAGGTTAATTTAAATAGAGCTTATGTTTCTCAAGAGCCATTAATGATACGTCACTCTGCATTCTTAGAAAGGAGGGCACCCAAGGAAATTGATGCTGTTATCAAAACAACAAAAGAAATCCCTGGGGGCTATTTAGAAGCTGTTGGAACCAGGTTTCCCAAATAATGTTAATTGTATTCATCCCTGTTACTGTGTTAAAGCATGTATGCAAAGATAGAAGCAATTATAAGAGAAGACACAAAGTCTCATGGATAGGTTGTGCTGCATACTCTTCTTGGTCTTCTTCCTCTTCCTTCACCACTCAGGGTACTGATATCTACCTGCTGATGTTACTCCGTCCAAAGAAATAATTGCAGACAACAGTCTTCAGCCTTTGGTTTATTGGCAGCTTAAGGCATTCAAGAACTGCAGGGATTAAGCCTTATATCTTGAGGGACATCCTTCTGTTCCACATTCCTGGGAAAGCTGGCGGTTATCAGAGATGTATGGGCAGGTGTGTGACTGGCTTAAATATGAAAGATTCTTCTGAATGACTGGGTCTTTATTTTATTTTTACATGTTCTGACTTTCATCTAACACGCCCTCCAATCCCTTTTCTTCCAAATACTCTAGGAAAGGTGCAAGGTTCTCTAAATGTCCCCTTAATCCAAAGTCTCTTCCTTGGCCTCCACTCCTCGGACGCAGCGCTGCCTATCACTGTGGAACATAATGGACAAGTGCTTCTTATTATACCCTAGTTTAAAATGCATTTTCCAATTACACGACTATACAACATTTTCTAAACAAATAGCCTAATTTTGTATATGTAGGCAGCTTTTTAATGGGACACCGCAATTGAAAATTACCACACAATTCATAAGGCCCAGTATTGCAAATATGTTATTAATCTCCTCGTGAAAACACGTGAACTGCTCCATGCTTCACTGCAGAAATCCACTTCTTCTTTCTTTCTTAATTTTTACTAAGCGCAGGTAGCAGATTGTTTTGGCCTATTGGAAACAATTAAATCAAAGTCCATGGGGCTTTCTACAGCTGTGTTTAATAGAGAAGGGCAGACTCCTTCCTGCTGGTTGAAATGGTTGCCGCGATGCACAGCTATTTTTATTTTTGTGTGAAAGTGAGGATTTAAGACCTTAAAAATAAATAATGGTCTTGGCAGAGGAGAAAATAGTTGATTATAAGTCAGCACAAATGTAGCGCCCTGTATTTACTTTGTGGTGTGTATCTAAATTTCTATTTTGATTCAGGAATTTACCCTGATAGATTAATCTATGTTGAGTGAGAGAAGAAACTCATGCTACCTGTTTCAACAGTGAATTTGCATTAAATAAGATGGGTAAGAGGAAAGCTGAATACCCTATTTGCACATTAAAAGCTGATCATTAATCCTATATTTTAACTCTACAACTGTCAGGAGCTATTATTTCCAAGAGAGCATGACAGTTCAAGGGATAAACTGGAGTGGGTCCCATTATAAAGGTCTATGAATAGACGTCAGAATAGTTTGCTCATCAAACCCCAAAGGCTATTAAATGTGATACTTTAAGAATCAATTTGTAGCTAAATTAAAGTGAAGGGATGAGAATCCTAGGACAGATTTTAATAAAGCAGAAAATGCAATGTATAGAGAGGCATTTTGAATACAATTAAACAGATGTAAAAATAAAAATAAAAAAAAACAACCAAATGTATTATTAAGCATTAAAAAAAAACATTGCTTTGCTGCCTGGTGCTTGGAAAACTGTGCCACAGTTTGTCATGGCAAAGACACCAAACAAGAGGTGCTGAAATGCTGCTTTCAAAATTATGTTTTCAAGGGATTCTCGAGCAGATCAATAAGAGAGCTGATAGCTTACGAGGCTCTGAGACAAGTCAACAAACGCAGTGCAAGAAAAGAGGACTAAAGAGCTGTCTTTGTGCAAAAAAATTAGTTTCTAACAGGACATCCTGCTGAGTTTTATCTGAGTTCATTAGGCTTGAAGACTGAGATCTGCTAATTCCACATGAAAAGTTCAGACATTTGCAAAACCAAATCAAATGTAATGCTGTACTTAAGCTTGTTAAGAAGTTGAAGCTAACACTAAAACCTGCTTAAAGGGGCTATCGAGAAAAAACGCTGTGCAAGCGGTGCTGTACTCGCCTTTTCAGCAAGCCAAAAGAAACCACGTGAGCTCTGTGCAGTTCTGTTGAGGCTTTTAAGCACCACACTAGACTGGTCCTCCAGAAAAATAAATGTTGGGCAAAGAACATGGTTCTTCAGTATGTCACTTCTGTTTTTTTCCCAAGGGGTCTCAAATGAACTCAGGGAATCGGGCCCAACGTATATAATTACAAGGGAAGGAGAGCAGAACGACTGACAACCTCCCTGTAATGGCAACAACTTTGTTCTCTCTCATTTATTTCTATAATTCCTTTCTCTTAAGTAGTTTGTATCCCAGAGTTGTCAAAACAGGATGTGCCTTAAAAATTACACGTCTTCTTCTGCGTGTTGAAAGTTAATAGTTGTTTTTTATTCAAAGTAGGCTAATGAAATAAGATCTCATAAAAATGAAATCACAGTTAATTTCCATAGCTGAAAATGGAGCTCCTCACTGCAGCTGGAAGAGATGAAGACAAAGAGAAGTCTATTGTAGACAGTTCCCCTTGGCTGTTCTGTTTAGAGCTAGCTGAGACATGAATGGAAACTCCAGAAAGCTCCTCACTTCGCATTTCACTGGTTATCACAGATTTCAGTATGCGAGGGCAGGGGGGACAGGTGAACGCTCTGTGCTGTGGGTTGACTGTAATGTCTAGTAAATCATTGTCCATCATAACTTCAGATTAGTTATTCCTGCCTTTTTTATATTTTCAAATACAATTAACTATGAACCATTGACACCAATATTTTATTATTTTGAACTAGAGGCAAACTGTCTATAGGCATGTACATATGTGAATGCAAAAACACACATTAAAGGAATTAGTTTTTTTAATATGTTCTGAAGTTGTGTAGACAAAATAACACAGAAAGGGCCAATACTGAGGTTATCTGTTCACTCAGCCCCTTATATGTGCACTTTATGCTATCACCTTTAATTGCACAGCCACATACTAATTTTATTGCAAAGCACCGTTTGTGTTTCAGGAACCAGCAGCAATTCCATATTTTGTTACCTTCAAAGCAGTTTCTTATCCCATGCCTTATTTGCCATATGCTGTTCAAATACTTCTCTCAAAAAGGAATAATTAAAATCCCCATGAGATTTTCTGTGGTGACCAGTTCTGCAATATCTGAATGCTTCATGAACATAAATTAATTTACTTCACCCTTAGCAGTTGCTGTGGGAACTCATTCCAACCTTACTGCTCTGAGCTCTTAGTATATTTTGGCTTTGCCCCTGTAATCTCTCCTAGAATATTTTTGAGCATGGAATAGTGAGGACACTAGTTTATAAGTGAGGATGTGGCATATGTCATTCAGTTGGTGCTACCAGCTGTGAGAAACCTGATCATCCTCAGTTACAGCAGAATCTCCTTAGAATTTAACAACTCAAATTGAAGAGGTAGTGATGGAGCATGTGCAAACTGTGATTTTTCACAGACTTATAACACAGCCAAATGTATAACGAGAATAGCAAAAGGCAAAGCCCTAGCACAGGGAGCCTCTTCAGATTTTTCAGACTTGGGCTTCAAATTGTGGAGGTGCTAGAAGAATTCCCAGGGAAGTTCCAGAATGTTTAATGATGGGCAAAACAACCTGGTTTCTGTTAACCTCACTCTCAGAAACAGCTAAACAGTTTGGGCGGAAATTTTCATTAGAGTTTGAGCCTAAATTAGACACTGCATACAAATGACAACAGAAATGGCTAAACTGGTAAAATTTAGCTGTCTGTGAAGACAGGCTTCTGAAGGGGAAGTATCAGGCAATTTTGTCTTTTCACACTGGGCTTATACACAAATGTAATAATCTCATTACACATAATGCCGTGCACATGATACAAACGTGTATGTGCCATGTGAGTGCACATGTGCTTGTGCAAATACATGCAAATATCAAATGTTTTGTCATGTTCAAGATTATCACCTATAGATAGTCACCATGTGTAATTTGGGATCAGTTATGCAAGCACACAAGCCTACTGCTTGTGAGCCACTCGGCAGCAGTGCTCCCTCTGACAGCAGTAAGAACAGGACAGTCAGGATTATAATCTCATTAAAGGAGAATCGATTCAGAAATGATGTCCTACTTTTGTTAAGTGCAGCACTGGTAGGTTACCTGGATGGCTAACAGTTTGAAATGCTAGCTATGTATCTGGTTTGCAAAAATCAGTTGATTCCTTTGAGAGATATTAAATATTATCATTAACAGAACTTTCTCCCTTGGGCACATAAATCCACTTGTGTGTGTGTGTGTATATATATGTACATTTATATATATGTGTGTATATATATATATATATGTAAAGCTTGTGTTTATCATGTGTAAAGCAATCCTTGCTGTCTTATTGCAGAGAGCCAAGAGCAGTCGGCGCGGGAGGGAAGGATCCAGTTGGGCAGCAGCCTCGGCAGGAGAGCTGAGTGCCAGGTGCGTGCAGTGTAAGGATATCTGTCTGGGCGAGCTGTGTACCACCGAGGGTTCGATTTGCATCAAAACAGTGCTGACTTGGAGGGAAAAGAATGAGAGAGAATAGGTAGGCACCTACCCCACCAACCTGTCTCTGCCTGCTGAAAAGGTTTGGGTTTCACGGCAGAAACACAAATACGGCGTGAAGCTAAATAATTAAAGCCTGGCATTAGGGGCCAAAGTAATTTCTTGTTATCAGTATAGTATTTTGCTTGTGTGGAACAGACAAAGCCTATTTTTGAAAGATTTTAAATTTGTTCCTAAGAGGAAACCATCTCTTCTAGAATTTGCAAAACTTATATTACCCCGGGAAAAAAAAAAAAAAAATACCCGAGAGCACTGAGCACATGGGCTTATCTGCAACCTAATACTGTTATTGTAAGGGTTTGTATAGCTCACTTCCTGCCTTCAGGCTTACACAACAGGATATTTAAATTACAAAGACAATGAAGAAACGAGGCAAAATGCTCTTGATATTAAAAATATTCTAGTCACTTTACTGCCCTAATTCCCCATGAAGTGACTCGCAGAATTAATGAGTAAACACAAGGTCACTCCTAGAGTCTCCCCAGATAAACAAACTGCAGTCCAATTAAAGGCAGCCAGCAGGCAGGTCCAGGGTTTATCAGCTGTCCTACTATGCTGTGAAAAACGTGTAACTTACTACTACGGTGGCACCCACTACCCCTCACTACTGTTAACAGTCTGTCGCTCTTTCCACTGTTAACTTGGTCCTGGGGGTTTAATATCTCACCTGTATCAAATCCCGTCAGGTTGAACCCTGGCACACAGGTGTATCTGCATGGTACCATGTTTTCTTTTAAAGAAAACTAAATTGCAGCAGGGCTGAGGAATATAATTTTTTTTCTTTACTTTCAGGCACTGTTTGTTCATTTCCCAGATCTGAACAAAACCAAACGTTTAATTTCTCACTGAAAAATCCCCAAAGTATAATTCAATCGGTCCCTTGAATCTTTTAGTTCCTATTCAGCTTGTATTGATGGGGCTATTTTTATCCTAGAGGTCTTTATCTGAGTGAGCACTTCTCAGCTTATGCTTTCCTGATGTACTGCCTTGGAGTACTGAAAGAAACTAAATTAACCCATACTAGGTTGCCATTAGACCCCACTTTTTTCTCTGGCTTGTCTTTGGGACAGTCCTTTTGTTTTAGTAAAAGAATTTTTGCTCTTTTTTAGCTGTGTGACTGCCTCTCTCTGATTGCAGAGCCAACTCAAGGACGCTTTGGCAGAGACTGCTGTATGGATATAACCCTTGCTACACGCTGTGTTAGATAAAAATGCCAAAACACAATTCCAAGTGCAGGTACCATGCGTGACTTGTGCCAAGGTTTGCTCTGTCAGTGTCAGAAGAGATCTCAGAGTATTTCATTATGGCAGCAGCAAGCGCAGCTCTCTAAAAGTACTGACCCATTTTGCAGCTACAACAACTTGGGCTCAGAGAGAAAAGCTGGCTTATGCAGAGAGTGAGTGGAGGGCCCTCCCCAAGCCCAGTACATATGGAACAGGGGTCAGATCCAGTACAGCAACTTGTGAGCAGGGGAGAGATGCGCTGTTCCTGCATCCCATGCTGCAGGAGGCTGCAGGTGATGCTCAGGGAGAGGGGAATGTGCTGCACACAGTAGCGTGGGCAGGTAGGTGCAGATGCAGCCACAGCCAACCGTTAATCTCCTGGGATCCAGATCGACCACATCAGCTCTGCTGGGTGGCACAGGACTTCTTCTCTCCTCGTTCATCTGCTCAGCAGCGGGTCTTCCACCAGGCCTACCCCTGCACTGAGACTCAAGCTGTGTGAGGTGAAAAAGAGGATGTCCCCCAAGCCTTTGGTAATGAGTATCTTGTGAACAGCTTACATGAAATTCAACTTAGACTAATAGCTGGACTTATAAGCCCGTTTTGCATTACTGATAAAAAAAATGCGTTAGTATGTGGATGAATGTAACTCATTCATGGATTTATGGGCCCAAAGGTCAGGGAGTGAAGGACTCCGCAATAGCTTTGATGGTTACATTCTTCCATTCCTATCTCTGATTAAGTTTAAGTCTAAAACTTGTGGAATTTCCCATTAACTGTACATTTGAGGAAGCTGATGAATGCACTTTTTTTAGTCCAGATAAGCAGAAACTTTAGGTTATACAAACTAGTCACACATCCCCTTGCCTTTGATAAAGTAGAAGGACAGAAGGATTGTATGTGTGCTAAAAAAAAACAGCATTAGGTGAACTAATGCCTTTTTGGGACACTTTCCACTTTGCATTTGGAAGGAGAATCTGGAAAACTAAACATTTTTTAAAAAATACGGTAGGAACTGATTACATACGAATGTTGCTGTCAGTCTCTAGTGTGCAAATCTTACAGGGCTTGGAAATCACCAGTGAACTCTGGAGACAATTTTACCCTTAACATGGAGTAAATACATTTGGTAGTCAAGGAGAAAACACTTGGCTACCAAACAAGCAAATACTTCCTTTGAAATATGTTCTAGTAAGCAAGTGAAAAATTAGGTCATTCAGGCAAATATCCCATTCAACAGCACTTTTTTATAACCAGATTGTGGCTACTAGACGTGCCCTACAGCAGAGTGCTGTGGACTCCTGAGTAGAAAACTCCTGAAAGTAAAGCTGATGTATACAACTTGCAGAAGCACTCGTGAATGAAATGAGCAGTGTGCTGAGGTACTGCTAATCCTCTGACATGTTGCCTCCTCTGAAAGGTAGGGGTGGCAACAGAGCAGGCTTCAGGAGATGTTGAGCTGGGCAGTGTCACGTCACTTTTACCTAGAGTAAACTACTTCGAGGAGTTTAAGTCCCACATGGTCAACCCCACTATCTTTAATTTTGTGAAACAAACAAGCAACTGAAGAAACAGAAACTTTATCATTTGTGACTGTGCAGGCACACCAAATGGAGCTGCCAGTGCACACTGGTATGCATCCTTCTTGTCTGGAGAGACAAAACATTGCCTTGGACAGGACAGCATCATTCTGCAAGCATTTTTGGCAGCGTTGTTACCACACATTTTGCAATGTATTATTTTTATTACACCAAGTCCCAGTGAAATAAACAGGATCTCAGACTCCTTAGATAATAGGGGGATTTGGTATGAAATGTTCTAATGTCTCAGGGAAAAATATGTGGGATATTACATGGCAAGATATTTAATGGCAGTAAAAATATGATTAGTGGTACATCCTGTATTACGAGAACATTGTCACACTAGTGATGTGCTGAGAAGATCTATTGCCTTTGACTTTATTAAGTGTAACCCTTTTATTATATAAATCCCATAGGAGCAAACAGGATGCTTGCACTATTGATATTAACGGGATGCTCTGCGATACTTTGGTATCTTTGCACAGAAGAAGGAATCTAAGAGTTGCTGGCATATGTGATAACTGCTTTATTTAGTAATTACATCTCTGCTTTTGTCAGAGAAGCAAATGAAAATGTAAATAGAAGGAAAAAAACCCAAACACATGAGATATTGCTCCACAAGAACACTCAAAATGAAGAAATATCTCCCAAATAGCCTTCTCATCTCATTAGGAAGCGAGATAAAAGTAAAAGTTCTAGAATGAAAGTGCTTCTTATTCCTGAACAAGGCACCCATATAGGGAGCTGCTTTGGTTTGGTTATTCTGCAAACAATTCTGATAGCAAGGGCTGTGTCAGCCAGCTTGCTCCGAGAGGAAGGGGGGAGGAGGTCTTCATGACTTTAGGGGCCTTTTGTTGGTCTGATATGGCTATATTCCCTGCCACGCTGCTAGTCAGCAGGGTTTCAGGCTTAAAACAGAAATCCAAATACCCCTTTCTGTCTACTTGAAAGTTTTTTTCTGATTTGAACAGAATTTGTGTACTTACCAGACAATTGAACAGTGTAGTTTAACACTCGGCCTTTTCTGTCCTGGTTTTAAAGCGCAGAGGGGGGAGAAGCAAAGGGGATTATACTGTAGGAAACGGAGAAGGAAAAGTGCACGTTCAAAGTACGCTGCGTATGACCAAAATATCTTCAAATCCTCACCACAGAGGTTTCTCAAAACCTCGCCGTCTCTAAGTAAGGCCTTTGTTGACATGAGTGCCTCACTTGTTACTGAATGCTCCGGGTTTATTAGCTTTGGAGTTTAACAGAGGAAAAAAGTAAATGCCTCACAAAGTCTGTAGCTGACCGACTTCCCTAACTCACTTCTGCCTTTCAAACCCCATGGAAGCTTCGTTAAAAGTTAGGATAACTTTATGCCAATAATGTTATGCTAATGATCCTGGGCGTTTGTTTCAGCCACTTTCTCTCTGCAGAATGAATCCACTCCATTGATTTGTGGATCCAAATGCGGAAAAAGAAGCAATGAATTTTGTGTGATTTATGGGGAAATTAGAAAAGTAGCCAATTTGGCGTAAAATTGTATAGGGAAGAAAAATGGTCGATCAGCAATGAAAGAAATAGTGGGAAGTTTTTGGAAGAGTTCCCATTCTCAAAATAATTTTCCCCAGAATTGTACATCTTTATTATGAGTTATACTGTTGCAAACTACTGCATCCCCAGACGTAATCATTGCGCTTTTACTCATTTTTAATTCATGCCAGTTCAGAAACACGGGCTGGAACACACAGTTTTAGGAGTAGCAGATACACAGCAACATCTTACCCGCCTGCCTTATTCTAGTGTTTCATGATTTGGCTTTAAGAGGTGGGCAGCGGTACACTAAAAACAGGCTGGTGCAAAACATTTCTGATTCAAATGACAAGGTGGAAAAAAAAGCTTGGGAGCTTCTGAATCCCGAGTTTTTGTGTGGCTCACTGAAAGATTAGAAAGCACTGGCAAACTTTCTCTCCAGCCTTTGAATGGATCTGTGTGGATGGACCTCAGTATAGGTCGCAGTATCTCTGCAGTGAGGTAATAAAATCTGGTATTTAGACTGGAAAGCACCTCTGTTTCTTTTCCGCACATTCTTGTGTGCTTTCAGCAAAATAAATACCTGATACTGGTTAAGTTTTTCTGTTCTTCTGCTGCTCGTCGCTGCAGATCTACATCCTAGTGCTTACAGCGTATTATGTTACAGGCAACCAACTAACTTCCTCTTAAACATGTTACTTCTACTCTGTTGCTCGTGATATTGATGGCTATTTTGACCTTTGCAGTTCTCTAATTACCAAAGCCCTAAAATAGTACACGTCAGGTAAAATATTCTCTTTTTGAAGTTCCTTTTTCCTCGCATGCCTGAGCTGAAAGACCATATAAACCAAGATTATTCAAACACTTAAGACCACTGCACAGAATGTCAAGAGAAATTTTGTTAGCGAGAACAAGTGACTGTTTTGTTCCACTTTTACTTTTGAGGCATTTTTTACTCACCAGACGATAGGAAGTCCATGGATGCATTTGCCATCCTGTTACAGAAATCATTTAAAGCCCTCCCCTGGCTAAACTCCAGAAATTAACATTTGTGAAACTATTTTTTCTGTCTTCCTTTGTTTCAAGCATGTGGAACATCACCGAGTTAACACCTTGATTTAGAGCTAGCAACCAGTTTCCCCAGCTCTATGAAGCAGCACATTCGCTGTATCATCAGAGGTCATTTTTAGCTATTGTACCTCTTTGTCTGGTCCAGTCAGAAAAGTGCACAAGCACTCCAGTACTATCAGTTATGCTTGGAGGAACATAAGAAGGGCGAGGGGGAGGGGAGGCAACACAAACTCAGAAATAGCCCGTTTCTTTGCTTCGAGAGAGCACAGCCTGCTAACAGCCAGGTCCAGCCTGCCAGAAAATTGGTGTACTGCAGTATTACAAGTGGTCGACAGCATGAAAAACCCCAGGCCACAGAAATATGCCCTCCCAAAGATCTCTTAAAAAGAACAAAAAAAAAAAAAAATGGCATCCTTATTGAATTTGTCTTCCTTGAAATTAATTCTACGTTGTGGCCTAGTTCTTTTTCATTTCTGAACCTATTATGGGCCACATCTGTGCAAGTCTGTATCAGCTATTCTGAAACCAGCTGCTGCTGAGATTCTTTCAGTTAAGCTGAAATTAAGAACAGGTTTGTGGGCTCCCTACCTGCTGTGAAGCCGTGATGTAGTTTATAAAATTACATATGGGTGAGAAAATCTGACTGCCAGGGCTGGAAAAGTTGGTACTATATACAGCATTTAGCATGAACTTAAAATAACCACGTACACCAAGGCTGTACTTGCTCTGCAGTATTAACTTATTCTGCTCTCTTCCTCAGTGTCATTGTAAAAGCGATGCTGAATAACTCGATGTAAAAAAATGTGGGTTTGAGAGGATCAAAGCACAAAAATCAAAATCAGGCTATATTCTAGTAACTGTGTTGACAGTAGGGGCAAATATGAAAGATATTAGAGTCAAAAATGTTGATTCTCCAGGAAAGGTCTCTGGATTATTTCTGCCATAAGGAAAAGCTCATTACATGCCATAAATGAGACGATGGAGGGAAACACCCATCATCTTTTACCATTAAAGCCATTCCATTAATAGCAAGGGGACAACTTATATGAGTAGAAGGTAAAGAGGATGCGGCCACATCCTGACACCCCATACATTTTGTCATCAGATATGCCCGAGTCGCTTATTGTGGTTACATGTTAATAGACTCATCAGATCCCAAAATACGTGCAGCTCTCTGAATAGAAAATTATTTTCAAATCTGTTTGCTAGATTGATGCCTAAATAAATTAACAGGGTACAAGAGCTTGACCTCAGTCCACACAGACCCAGAGTACACTGGCATGCAAAACTTTGCTGGGTTGTGGTGCATTTACACAGCACAAACTTGGGAAGCAGCCTGACGCCACACGGCTACCAAGGCACTGTTAAAGAAGAGAGAAAGATTTTAGTGGCGCAAGTGAGAAGTCGATGTATTTAATCCCAGAGTACATGCTTGTTATGGATTGAAAACATTTTGTTTCAGAGTGAAATTTGTGCCACCCATGTAAACTCTCAAAGCCCACCGGTGTTAGAATGGCCCATTTTAACTGGAGTCAGAAATGCTCGTTTCTTGATAAAAAGCATCACTGCGAAGGTTTCTGTGATTTGCAGAGGTACGTGGATGTTAGAGCTGCCCGAGCCTTCTAGTTTGTAACTTCTATGTGTGCTTTTTATATTTCCAAATATACCAAGAAAAAGTCTGGTTTGGAATGTAGAGACTAATACAAGATTATTTGTTGTCAAGATTTGCATGCTTTTTTTTTCTGACGCAAGCACACTTTGAAAGCAAAATGTCTGGTTTAGATTAAAATAGACATATATTGTTTTATTGGCTCAACTGGAGAACTAGCTCTAAAGCTAAGGGCTGTGTTTAGAAAGGGTCACTGAGAGACAGATATGACAGGAGACCCCAAGAAAGATGCTAGTCTGAGTCTTGATGGAGAGACAGATCCCTTAAAAAAATCCCGAGCTTTACACCACCCTGGATTAGCATTATTTAGATTGATTTGTTACAAGGAAAAATATTCATCTGCCTCAAACCTGAGTGACTCTGGGCAAGCATACAGTCAAAGCAACTGACTCCTCTAGATTCCATGTCACTGAATGTATCCGTGTATGTGATGTGTACACACACATGCACACACACATATATGAAACACAGTCCAAACTTGGTTTGTTCACCTGCCTTGAAGTATTTATCCATGCTTTCAGCTTTGCTTTTAGAGAGGCAGCCTTTTTTCCTTGCTACTCTACCATGGTGTTTCTTGGGAACCTTTTCTTATCTAAACTTCCACCAATCATTCCTAGGGCTAAGTTATGCAGACAAGTCAACGCACAGATTTTCATCAAAATGCCATTTTCCCTAACTTGAGAAAGCCTGGTCCCAAATGCTGAACAAATAATTTATTAGACCATAGCAAAAGTAAATAAATGTTTTCCTGCTCCAAGTATTTCATTAGCCAGAATTATTATACATGTGAGTCTATAAATAGCAAAACACGTATTGAGCCATTAATATCACTGACATTCTCATACGAAATACTGTAATTTAAAGAATTTGAAATGGGAGGACATCTCCTGGAAGATTTCTAGCAAAGATAAGATGGGCAAACAGTGTTTGCAAACAGATTAATCACCCATAGTAATGCTATGTTACTAACGTTTCAAAAATTAAGAATATCTTCTCTACCTGAAATTTCTAACGGCATTGGCGATATGATGTGGATATATTTTGCATATCTTTCAAATCTATAAATTCTTATGCTGGTCCAGTTTTGCTTTTAAACCCCAAAAGTGCTGGACTCGGCAGAAGAAATGTGAGAAAATCTCCTATTTAAAATTACATGGACAGAGGAACTCCACTAGTGACTTTCCGTGAAATTAATATACCGCGTGATTGTTTTTAAAGTCTCTGCATCTTCTGAATTTTTAATTGGCTTTCCATTAAAGCGGAATACCCCTCTCTTACTAAGCTTGAGATGGGTTCTCCAGTCCTTTCACCCTGTAGCCTCAGTATCCAATGTTTTTTTATGGGAACAAGGAGTTCGAGGCTGGGCCCAGTAGAAGCAAATATGGGAAATATTAAGCATTTTTAGCATTATCAGGTAAGAGGATAAGCACTGTGTTGTGTATTCTCATGTTTTACTGCCTAAGGAAGAGAATCTACACAGACTATGAGAGAAAAGGAGTGGGTCATAAAAATCATATTTTTAGGTAGAGGATTTGGAAGTCTCATGCACCTTTCATTGCTCTGACTTGTCAATTTTTGCCATATGGAAATTATTAGCCCAATACTGTAGCTCTAAATACTGCCCAGGACTGCTGATTTGTAATGGTTTTCTTACTCTTTGTGTAAAGAAATGCTGAACTCCTATAAAAGCTGTGATTAGAGATTCCATATTCCTGTCTTACAGGTGTGTGCCTGGGGTGAATTCTTCCAGCTCAGAGAGGTGACGCCTGCTCTGGTCCACTCACAGGTAAATCTGGCACCAGCGAACCTGCAATTCCCAGAAAACGCTGTGAGTCTGGAGTAACTGGGAACACTAAACTGGCCTGCGATTGAAAAAGTGTGCAGGAAAGTTGCCGATGCATAAGGAACAAAATCCAGACATTCCAGATACATTATTTACTATCGAGGCATTTGAAAACACCACCTTAACGTAATGAGGCTGCCTTTGAAGGACAGGCAAAGTGCATTTTTTGAAGCGTGTTCTCTCTATATTTTGACCAGCTGCTATGCATGGCTGATATATTTTTTTTCCTGTGAATTAAAATTAAATTTGATTGTCCCAAATACATCCCACTCAGGCATTCATGCTGAAAGCAGCAACAATTGTCAATGACCTTTAACACGCCTGCTATTCAAATTAGTGCAGATCATTAATCACACATAGCTTACATTTTATGATTCGTGTATCCTTCATTACCAAATTTCCCTCTCGCTCGCTGTCCCCCACCCCCGCCCCTTTCCTTTATTCCGAGGGTTCTGGTAATAAGCGCTGGAAAGGGCAGGATTTCAAGCCTCCCCCCC
>NW_008597125.1:0-6051 GCF_000691845.1 Merops nubicus | reverse complement strand
GGCTCTGCCGGGGGCTTGGCGGCCAGCTTGGCCTTGGCCTTCTCCTTCTTCTCCTCCTTAAGTTTGTGCTAAAGAAAAAAAAAAAAGAAAAAGATCATCAGCACCTGATTTTCATCAGCACCCAAGTGAGCCCTCAGAGCGGCCGGGCCACACTCACGTTCTGGGCGTGGCGCAGGATGGTGTTGCGGCGCATGGTTTTGGCGTAGGGGTTCAACTTGATCATGATTCTCAGATTCTTCAGTGGGTTCTTCTTCAGGACCCTACGGCGAATCTTCTTCCTGAAAGGAACAGGCTTGTATCAAAATCTCGCTTGGATGTTCAAGTTCTATGAAATTTTCCCTGAAATTGGGGCAAGTGCAATTCCTGGTATTTGCACCCAGAAGCTGAAGGGATCCCAGACCCACCCCACATCCCAGCACAGATTTCTGATCTCACTCAAAGCCTCCCACTGAGGTTCCCAAAAGAGACTGTGCTTTGCTTGGTACAGAAAGAAACAAAAGCTTACTTGGGAGCACGCAGTGCCTTCTGGATCTCCTGGCTCCTCATGATTCTCCCAATGTCGGTGTTGGTCATCTTGTGCATCGGCAGGCTGAGGAACAAACGTTCAGCATGAGTTGGACAATAAAAACTCAGCTAGTTCCCCAAGGATGGGAGATTGCAGATGACACAAAGGAGAGCAGGAGTGCCAATCTGCTCCAGAGTGGGAGGGTGGGTGCTGGTGGAACAGGGGCCAGCGTGTGGCCAGGTGGACAAGAAGGCCACCAGCATCTTGGCCCGGATCAAAACCAGTCCCCAGCAGGAGCAGGGAAGTGACTGTGCCCCTGGACTTGGCACTGGGGAGGCCACAGCTGAGCACCAGGCTTGGTTTTGGGTGCCACAGTAGAAGACAAACACTAAGGGGCTGGGGTGGGTCCAGAGAAGGGCAATAAAGCTGGTGGAGGGGCTGGGGAACATGGCTTGTGAGGAGCAGCTGAGGGACCTGGGGTTGTTTAGTCTGGAGGAGGCTGAGAGCAGACCTCACTGCTCTCTAAAACTCCCTGACACGAGGTGGGAGTGAGATGGGAGCTGGTGCCTTCTCTCAGGTAACCAGTGACAGAACAGGAGGAAATGGACTCAATTTGTACCAGGGGAGGTTTTGACTGGGTATCAGAATTTCTCTCCTGGCAGAGAGGTGAGGCCTTGGCCCAGGCTGCCCAGGGAGGTGCTAGAGTCACCATCCCTGGAGGGGTTCAAAACACATGTAGATGTGGCACTTCAGGACATGGGTTAGCAGTCACGGTAGCACTGGGTCGATGCCTGGACTTGATCTTAAGAGGTCTTTTCCAACCTTAATGCTTCTATAAAAGCAGGCATCTAGACCAGAATTGGTGCAGTGCTCTCCCTCCCCCGTGCTCACTTGTAGTCACTCTTCAGCGTGGCGGCTTTGCGCCAGGTGCCATACAGGTCGTCCAGCTTCCGGAACGCGCTCTCTGTCCAGATGCAGAAACGGCCAACGTGCCCCCCGGGAGCCAGTCTCAGCAGGTTCAGCTTCTTCACATCCAGAAGAGTGATTCCTGGGGAAATCCAGACAAACTGAGCCTTTTGTTTGCAATTAAAACCGAGGGATGCTGGCGCTAAGGAAGGAACAGGTGAGCAAGTGCCTGGATGCAGAGAGGAGCTTTGCAGCTCCCACACTGCAGACTGACTTACATACACCTACCAATGGAAATTATTAATTTTTTAAAATAAGCCTTTTTCTATTGAAAGCCTCAATTTTAACTGCTCCAAATACACTTTAGGGTTGGTAACATCCATCAACTTTGTCATCAACTCCTTCAGCATCCCCAAAACATTCTCAGAATGAGCATCATTAACTACTTCAGTGAGTCAGAACTTCCACGAAATCATGTGTTTCAGAAACACGGACCAATGAAGTGGAATCTCATCACTCTCAGCAGCCCCCCACAAGAGGGTCAGACAGAGGTTACCTGGGATGTTGCGGAAGGCTCTGATGATCCCGTTGTCCTCGTTGTAGATGATGCAGGGTCCCCTGCGCTGGATGCGACGGCGGTTCCTCATCTTGCCCTTCCCAGCCCGCATACGCTGGGAGGCATAAACCTAGACAGGAAATTAAACTGGGGAGTATTCCAAATAGTCCAAATCCCACTCGTTTGACACAACAGAATGGCTTTAGTCAGAACTTCAAAATCGTCACTGCTGATCTGACACACGGACCAGTAAGAAGTTCATCATTCATAAAAGTCCAAAAAAAAAAAAAAAAAAAAAAAAAAAAAAAAAAAAAAAGCCATTCCTGTTAAACAACAGTGAAATGAAGGCAACTAAATACAAAGTAAAGCAGCTAATAATTTTACTTTGTTTCAACTCCTTTGTACAGTTTTCTGTAGTATTTGTTACCCAGGGATTTCTAGCAGCATCCAACCAAACTATTTGGAATTCCTACGGTAGCATGGCCAGAGTCCAATCACCTGGGGGTCGCCCCCAAGAACGTTACCTCATCAACTCACCTTTTTGATGTCGTTCCAAGCTTTAAGCTTCTTAAGAAGCAGAACGGCTTCCTTGGTTTTCTTGTAACTTTCAACTTTGTCTTCAACAACCAGAGGAATTTCTGGGATCTCCTCAATGCGGTGGCCTAGGGAGGATTTTACAAGACACCAAGTGACCCACTAACCGTGGCTGTTCGCTTTTCTCAAGGGTGTTGCCACCTCGTGCATCCAGACACAATGCGACATCAAAACCAGTGGAAATTAAATTAATGATCTCATGTTCAGGCAGACTCCTGCAGTGACGTTTCGGTGGAGTCTCACAGCTCTGCCTCACACAGCACTTTCTGTACTCAAGGGGTTTTGAAGCCCATCTTTGGCTTCTGTGATCAGACACCAAAGGGAACTGCTGCACGACTCAGAACCTGGCTGCAGCTGCTGTGAACTGCACAGACAAGATCTGTGTCAGCCACACACAGAAAAGCTCCTCAGTGCCTTGGAGTGTGAGAAGTCCTGAGAAGGACTTGGGGGGAACCCCTCTGCTGGGAGGCCAGCAAGAGAGTTGGGCTTGGGCAGCCTGGAGAGAAGGCTCCAGGAAGAGCTTCCAGTACCTGAAGGGAGCCTACAAGAAAGATGGGGACAGACACTGTACAATGGCTTGTAGTGGTAGAACAAGGGGTAATGGCTTCAAACTGGAAGAGAGCAGATTTAGATTAGAAATTAAAAAGTTCTTCACTCTGAGGGTGGTGAGACACTGGATCAGGTTGCCCAGGGAAGCTGTGGATGCTCCATCACTGGAGGTGTTCATCAAGACCAGGCTGGATGGGTCTTGGAGCAACCTGGTCTAGTGGGAGGTGTCCCTGCCCATGGCAGGGGGGTTGGAACCAGGTGGTTTTTAAGGTCCCTTCCAACCCAAACCATTCCATGATTCTATCACCAAACTTACGACACCACAAAACTGCAAAGTACCCTCCCAAACCGAGTGATAAAATACCCGCTCACAAAGATGGGACTGCCTCTAAAACCCTTAAAAAGAGCGTTTTGTTATCCATGAGGAACACTTCCAGTGCCTGGGCGAAGGGGCAGGGGGTCAGTTCCCACCTTTGGACATGACGAGGGCCGGCAGCGCGGAGGCGGCCAGGGCGGAGCAGATGGCGTAACGCTTCTGAGTGGTGTTCACCCGGCGGTGCCAGCGGCGCCAGGTCTTGGTGGGGGCGAACATGCGGCCCCCGCGACACATCTACAGGGCTGCAGTTAAGAACAACCTCTTGGAAGAGTCTTTCTTTTCAGTGTGACCCTTTAATGCTTGCTCAGCGTTAAGGGTTCGTCAGCCCTCTGCGCCAGTACCCTGACAGCAGGCAACTGTCACTGAGCACAGAGTAGGACGCAAATTACAACATCATGGCAAGAAGGGATGTCACCAGACTCAAGGCACCCACTTGTGTGGCATGGGGGGATGTCAGTAAAGCTGCTGCTTGTCAAACACCAACTGCAGCTATGAAAGGATACGTTCCCAAAGGCCCCCTGGCCTGAGCGGTGAGTCCCACCACCCCGCACTCGGGGGATACGAGCGACAGCTCTCCCAGTGCCCCAGGACTCGGCACTGGTCTGATGACCTGGAACAGAGAGAATTTAACTCAGACAGTGTCAAGACTGCAATTTCCCCAATGTCACGGATACGCTGGATTGAAGAGCACCAATCAGAACTTCCACTGTTATCATGTGTTTCAGAAACACGGACCAATGAAGTGGAATCTCATCATTTCAGTGAAAAAAAAAAAAACAATCAGGTCAGCAAACTCCTACCACATTAATGATCTGCTTAGATCAGAAGCAACATGAGCACGCTCATTTCTAAGCTCGATCCTCAATTTGGGTCAGAGCTGGCAGTGCTGTTCCTTATGGGTTAATAATGTGAAACACCATCAGAAATCAACTTAGGAAGTCATACTCCTACCACAAATGTCTTGGGAAACCACCTACAAGCTTCTGAATAACTCCAGAAAATGCTTATTTGCTTACGTTTCCTCTTGGCGCATGTCTCAGGTGAGTCTCACATGGTCAATATGGAGCAGGAATTATAAAGTGTGAATTGCATTCACAGTAATACACTTAAAAACATTTTGGGTTCTTGGAAAGAATGCAGATTCCATGTGAGGATCCACTGTTTGCAAGAATACACATTTCAGATAAGACTCCAGAGCGCTCCAAAACTTTTATGCCACCTCACTGTTCTTCAGAACAACAACAAAAAAAGCTGTACGACATAATTTCACATTTTTGCCCCTCTGCATGAAAACCCAAGCCTGGAGGAGGGTGTTGCCCAGCCCTTCCCCAGCCGTACCTGCCAGCTCGCTGACGGCGTAGGGCTGCCGGTTGTTCTTGCGCAGGTTGGTGTGCACGAAGTTGACGATGTCGGGGCGGATGGGGGCCTTGAACACGGCCGGCAGCGTCACGTTCTTCCCCGAGGCCTCCCCCTTCTCCGAGTACACGGAGATTAGCGGCCGAGCGCAAGCCTGGGTGGGGAGAAACTCTTCAGCACAGCTCAGGCAAACCCCTGGCGCTCGAACACGCCGGGCGTTGCTCAGAACGAAAGGGTCTCCAGCCCGGCAGCGCCAGCACACCGACAGCAGGCAACTGTCGCTGGACGCTGGGTAAGACGCAAATTACATCATCACAGCAACGGGTTCTCACTTAAAACAGTGCTCTGCAGGGCACTCTGCCTTCAGAAAACTGTGCCTCAGGTTGGAGACTCAAGATTTCCAAGTCATCTAGGTCAAAATCATCTAGGGCTGACTCTGTGGGCTCCTTACTTACATGTTCTAAACTACTTCAGTAACATCTTCTAAACTGTGTCCCATCCATTATTAAAAAAGCCCATAGAAAACCCACTCGTGTTTATTCAGTTAAACAAACCCATGCTATTTAGATTCTTTTTACCCACTGAAATGCTGTAACCCACTTCTCCAATATGATATAGACTCACAGTATCTACAACTAAATAAACTTCGTGTAACTGAACTTTTCTTAAAGTCTGGGCCTTGTGAACAATCCCATGTGGCCTACAATTTGCAAGGTGAAAATTCAACAGCTAGCAGCATCAGAGTCCTTTCAAAAAGCTGCTAAGATGTCCGGTGATAGTTTGCTGGTCTGAAAAGCACCTTGAAAAAAAGAATCTTTCAGCACGATATTGTATTTGTTATCAACTAATAGCTCATGGCAATAAAGGCAACACCATCTTCCTTTGCTTGCCCATCCGCAATTTATTTTAGAGATAATAAATACTACAAAACTAACCAATCAGTAATAATTAAAGCACTATCCGAGTAAGGCTGGTTACTAGCGAGGCACCGACCCCTCTAGTTAGTGCAAAGACCCCACCACAGGGAAGGAACGAGTCTGAGCAGAGTAAAGGACCTATAACACAGCCTAAATTGTGTTAGCAAAAAGAGCCGTTCATTTGGTACCCCGTTCCAGACCAAGGCCTCCCAAAGCCCGCTTAAGAACAGCAAAAAGAGCTGCGGCCTAGCGCTGACGGCTCCAAAATGGCGTCCGCGCCCCCCCCCTCCAG